>NC_057799.1:195371403-195631043 GCF_018294505.1 Triticum aestivum
CGTAGGAGGTCCGTTTCGTCCATTTTGCGGTACGCCACACCCCTCCCGATCAACAGGACCCCCGTTTTGACCGTAGGAGGTCCGTTTCCTCCGTTTTGCGGTACGCCACACCCCTCCCGGTCAACAGGACCCCGTTCCGAACGTAGGAGGTTCGTTTCCTCCGTTCTGTGGTACGCCAGGCCTCGTTTCCATCGCCTGTTCCGTCCAAGCCCTCCCGATGAACACGACCACGCATTCCGTTCTGACCTAGCCGGTTGGCTCCCACGCGTTCCGTTTCCTCCCGATGAACACGACGCATTCCGTTGCCTCCCCATGAACACGACGACGACGCTGTTTCTCCGTTCCGACCCAGCCATGTACACGAGCCCTGGCCGTACGTATGCGCGAGTAGGCGTTCGAGACCCTGCCCGTATGTACACATACATGGCCGTATTTTCTTTCTTGCACCCTGGCCGTTGTACGTACATGTACATGCTACGTGCGCGCCTCTACTACGATACGTACGCGCCTCTACTACGACACGTGCGCGCCTCTATATCCACCAGTATATATGTACGTACACGTTCGCGACCAGAATGACAACGCTACGTACGCTTCGACCAGGTGGGTCCCGACTGTCAGGCACTTCCTTGCCTGCGAAGATGTAGCTGGTGGGTCCCAATAGTCAGGGGGGCGGATCATTTTTTTTGCCCGGATGCACTTCCTTGCGTGCGAAGATGTAGCTGGTGGGTCCCAGCAGTCAGGGGCAAACATTTTTTTCGTGAAATATGGTGGCCTGTCCGGTGGGTCCCCGCTGTCAGGTGGAGGAATAATTATTTTGCATGTAATAAGGAGGCACTTCCTTGCTGCGGCCGTGGACCCAGCTGTCAGCCTCTCCACGTACAGTCCACGTCCGATGGAAGCCGTTTCTTGACCACGTTGACCACGCCGCGCCGAGAGCACCAGGGCGGTGGACGATGGCGAGGCCTAGGAAGGGGATGACGCGGAGCCGGGGAAGATGCGGCAGTGGATGCCCACGCGTAGAGGAGTACGAGGGTTCACTGGTTCGCTGCGGTGTGAGGCTATCGTCGCCGCAGAATAACAGGGGGTGTGGGTGAGTAGAGGGATGGCCTGGCCAGCGGTGGGAGTAGTAGGGGGCGGTGAGGCCTCCGCCGCATCGCAGCCGGCCACGGGAGGCAGGAGCACGAGGCACGACCGGCGCTGGTTTGGGCGGCTGGAGCAAGAAGACCAGAGGTTGAAGAAGCACTACGGCCGTTGGATGGACATCGTACGGTCACTGGAGCTAGAATCATGCATATTGACTAAGTTGACAAAGCTCTCCGTCCCCGTCAACTTAGCAGGCCCACAAGTCAGCCTGCCACTATACTGGGTCCCAGCTAACAGGGGGAGTATTCATTTTTTGTGCGTAATAAGGAGGCACTTCCTTGCGTGCGAAGATATAGCTGGTGGGTCCGAGCTGTCAACGGCGGTAACGTTTTTTTCGCGAAATACAGAGGCCCTTTCTATGGGTCCCTGATGTCAGGTGGAGGAATCATTATTTTGTGCGTAATAAGGAGGCATTTCCTTGCGTGCGGCCGTGGACCCAGCTGTCGGCTCTCCACGTACAGTCCACTTCAGATGCATGTCGGTCGTTGACCACATTGACCAGGCCGCACCGAGAGCACCAGGGCGGTGGACGACGGGGAGGCCTAGGAAGGGAACGACACGGAGGTAGGGGAGACTCGGCAGTTGTTTCCCACGCGGAGGGGAGTACGACTGTACGAGGGTTTACTGGTTCGTCTGCCGTCGCCGGAGAATAACAGCAGGTGTGGGTGAGTAGAGGGATGGCTAGGCCAGTGATGGGAGTACGGTGGGGCGGTGAGGCCTGCGCGGCAGCAGAGCCGGCCACGGGGAGGTGGGAGCAGGCAGTCCCGCCGGCGCTTGTTTGAGCGGTTGGAGCAGGAAGAGCAGAGATTGAAAAAGCACGACGGCCGTTGGATGGCCATCCAACAGTCACTGCTTGTGCGTCAACCTTTTTTTAGGAAAGCCTCAAATCTGTGGAAAACAGCATACAACCCATCTGCCATTATTTCTAATAATTTACAGCCCATTTGCTAATTTTTAAGGTTTTTTTGGAGCCCATATTCTTTTTGTTAGCATTACAACCCATATTGTGGCCACAGTTAAAAAATTATACGAAATTTTGCATATTTCGGTGCGGTCCGAACTGTTTTGAATCCCGAAATTTCGACTCACATTCAAACTGATTTTAAAAATAAATGTATATCAATAGAAAATCCAACAAATTCTCCACACATAAAAATTAATGTAATTTAAAATCTCGAAATGAAAAAAAGATATTTGAAACTAATTGCCGGTTTGATGTGTTTTAAAAATGTACAGCCCATTTCTCATTACTGATGGGCCATTTTCTCGGCCAGCCGAATGAAAGCTCTCCTCGTCTTGAAAGATTTGCAGCCCAACAGGCCTGACAAAGCGACTTACTTGGCAAATCACAAAAAAACTGGGCTGTGGCTGTGGACCCAGCTGTCAGCCTCTCCACGTACATTACTCTTCCGACGAAAGTCGTTCCTTGACCACGTTGACCACGCCGCACGGAGAGCACCACGGCGGTGGACGACGGCGAGGCCTAGGAAGGGGACGACGCGGAGCCGAGGAAGACGCGGCAGTGGAAGCCCGCGCGGAGAGGAGTACAAGGGTTCACTGGTTCGACTGCGGTGTGAGGCTGCCGTCGCCGCAGGGCCTGGCCAGCGATGGGAATAGTAGGGGGCGGTGAGGCCTCCGCGGCAGCACAACCGGCCACGGGAGGCAGGAGCATGCGGCACGACCGGCGCTGCTTTGGGCGGCTGGAGCAAGAAGACCAGAGGTTGAAGAAGCACTACGGCCGTTGGATGGACATCGTGCGGTCACTGGAGCTAGAATCGTTCATATTGACTAAGTTGACAAAGCCCTTCGTCCCCGTCAACTCAGTAGGCCCACAAGTCAGCCTCCCACCAAGGTGGGTCCCAGCTAGCCGGGGGAGTATTCATTTTTTTGTGCGTAATAAGGAGGCACTTCCGGTGGGTTCGAGCTGACAGCGGGGGGAATGTTTTTTTCGCGAAATACGGTGGCCCGTCAGGTGGGTCCTAGCAGTCAGGGGCAAACATTTTTTTCGCAAAATACGGTGGCCCGTCCAGTGGGTCCCTGCTGTCAGTTGGAGGAATCATTATTTTCCGCGTAATAAGGAGGCACTTACTTGCTGCGGCCGTGGACCCAGCTGAGACTCTCCATGTACAGTATACTTCCGATGGAAGTCGTTCCTTGACCACGTTGACCTCGCCGCATTCCGTTGCATGCATGCGTCCATGGGCATGGTGCGTCCCCACTGTCAGCCTCTCACGTACAGTCATCTTTCGATGACTCTCGGTTGTTGACCACGTTGACCACACCGTGCCGAGCGCACCCAGACTGGAATGACCCGGAGATGGGGAAGACGGGGCAGTGGAGTCGCAGATGGAGAGGAGTGGGAAACTTTAATGGTTCGGGTGCGCGGCAGCACAACCGCGGTGCCGCCCACGGGAGACAGGAGCAAGAACAGAGGTTGAAGAAGGAGCACGGCTGTTGGATTAACATCCAACGGTCCAGCTGCTAGAATCATTTGTTGATTAAGTTGACAAAGCCGTGCGTTCACGTCCGCTTAGTAGGCCCACAAGTCAGTCACCAAATCTGACGGGTCCCAACTGTCAACGGGATGAATAATTTTTTTCGCAAAACAAGGAGGCACTTCCTTCCGTGCGAAGATACAACCGGTGGGTCCCAGCTGTCAGGTGGAGGAAACATTTTTTTCAGCTTAATAAGGAGGAACTTTCCTTGCGTGCGACCATGGACCTCGTGGGTCCCAGCCATCAGGCTCTCCACGTACAGTCCTCTTCCGATGACTCTCGTTTGTTGACCATGCCACACCGAACGCAGCGAGGCGGTGGACGACGGCGAGGCCCCGGACGAGAACGACTCGGAGATGGGAAAACGCGGCAGTGGAGTCGCAGATTGAGAGGAGGAGAAGGGTTATAACTGGTTCTGTTGCGGCGTGGGGCTGTAGTCTGTGGAGAATAACAGGAGGTGTCGAGGGGTGGAGGGATAGCCTGGCCGGCGGTGGGGTAGCGCTTCGCAGCGATGCGTGCTAAGTAGAGCCGCTAGCCGCCGGAGGCCGGACCAGGCGGTCCCGGCGACGCTGGAGGAAGAAGACGAGAGATTGAAGGTGCATGCCGGCCGTTGGATATAAATCCAATGGCTGTGGATGACACAATCATTTGTTGACCAAGTTGACAACGCCCTGCGTAGGCTTCGACCTATTGGCCCACATGTCAGCCTGCAAAAATGTGGCATATATTTAACCCATGTTTTCTAGAATGTACAGTCCATTTGCTGGGCTAGGTGAACAAATAATTTCGCGTCAATCAGGCCCATTTATATTTTCTAAGAAATCCCAGCCCATTTGCACTTCCTTGAAATACACGTATTAGGTGGGCTCGTTATATATATAATGTTATGTTAGAAGGAGCAATTAATATCAAAGAATAAACCGGAGAGGCACATTTTTTATATATATAATTAAGAAATTAGCGAGTTATTGCTCAAAATAAAAATGAGCGCGTTATTATTAAATTGGTCCTTAAAATCTCCGCAAGCTTTTGTACGCAATCACCAGGATTTTCCTTGCCTGTGAGTCAAAAACAACCAGGATTTTCCTTGCCAACTTCCGTTAAACATTTACTTTTATAAGTTAATAACACGTGGGATGTCTTTATAATGTATATATAAGTCCCTATAAAATATACGATACTAGTAATAATATAAATATATATAATGTGGTTAGAAGGGAAAACATAAATTGGACATAGCATTACTTTTATAAGAGACCTGCGTTTTATACCCCACAGTAGGCATACTAACAAGTTCACATACAAATACAACAGAAAAGGTAAACATTCATATCAAACTCAGGTTCACAGGACACGTTCATATTCATAGCCAACATTCACTATCAACAACTCAAAAGATTCATATATACACAAGCTCAGCATATCTATGCATCCAAATGATTGATAGATCACACGACAATATTCATACATAATTCACAAAAAGATTCAGATATACACATGTTCAGTATGTTTATGCATCCAAATGATTGAGATCACAGCCAATATGATCCATTGACGAACTTTAATTACCTAGGGTATAGACTGGTAAATGGTGTTCAATCGGAGGTACTTCTTGCTAAAATTAGTTCTTGTACGAGTAAACTTTTGAGTACATAAGAGGCAGCACAGACAATCTGAACTTTGCTTGTAGGTTTATCCTCAAATAGTGGCCTCGTGCCGAGGGAGGTTTGAGCAACTTGGCCACTACTTTCATCTAACTAGTTTACTGGCTCATCTTGGTCCTGTATCTCGCCAAAATTCTACATTGCAGACGAGAAAGGAGGCGGTTGAGAAAATGAACCACCCAAATTTTTTGTGCAGTTCAACTGAAATGGAGCATCCTTGGCTTGCAGACTGATTAAGTGCCAGATAAATATACACGTCAACCAACTTGTCTGGAATCTTCAGACTCCATGCCATATAGTTCGCTACCATATGTGTCGATAACCGAAAGGCACAAGTTGGGACCAAAGACTGGACTGCGTTTTTCTGGCTATGCACCAAGCAATATTTTTGGCGTTCACTCTCCTAATACTCGGAGTTTGACAATTGGTTGACGCCGGTTGATACTCGAATGAATATAGGCACTTCTTGTCAACATCGATGCTTGTCTGAGTGAACTTTGGAGTACATAGCAGCAACATAAGTACCTGTCCATCTGATCATTTTGTGCAGTTCTACTGAAATCACCCGATGTAATGATTTGCCTGCGAGTTCAGGCTCCAAATTACTCCTTTATGAAATCGGCGAATAGTAGCACAATACCAAATTACCAATACATATGACAGGCACAATAATCAGGATAAAGACCAGTACCAACCTATGTGAGGTAGCATATCAATTACTATTTCCTTTGACTGGAAGCCGAGATAAGCCAAGCGACTGACAGCAAAGGAAGAAAGCAAGCGGAGATTAGCGACTGACAGGAAAGGACGGAAGCTGTCGAGGCAATGAAGCACCCAAAGTTTTTGTGCAGTTCCACCAAAATCGAGCATCCCTGTTGGCACATATATTGAGAGAGTGAGATTACTGTAATAGTGGGACTAGTTGATGAAACATACACTAACAAATAGAAGCACCCTCATTATCTTAATGGGTAAAGTTAGCAACATAGTAGTCTTGCTTAAAGAGAGGTATTAGTCTATTTAATTAGTGCCAATTAGCTCAACTCAACACTCAAAGCATTGCCATTTATCATAGGTTGCAAAATTTTAACGTGCAAAGATAAAGGAGTTTCTCACGATAGTAGCACGATACAAATAGAGATGACAACAAACTAATATGGATGAAGGCCTTAGGCCCGTACCAACCTGAGAAAAAAGCTTATTCATGTAGTCCCATAAGAGATGATAAAGCACTCACTGGAATCACACAATAGTATATATTTTTGTGCACTTCAAATGTATGGTTGAAATCACTCTTGTTTACCAGTGCTGAGATTATATCGAAAGATTATCAAGAACTTCCAGCAGAGTTAAAGCACTGGCTGGGATACAGTTCATTGTATTGTCTTGTGTAGTTCCACTAAAATGTATGATTGGCACAACATGATCCCTGTTTGCACAAGTAGGAACAAGGTGAAACCTTTATTAGCTTAGTGAGAAAGGATAGGAAGACATTAGCATATTACTCAAACAGTAGCATCAAATTCATGATGGACAATACGCAAAACATTGCCTCATTGAACCAATGGCAATAAATTGACATGCAAAACAATAGCACTATTATGTCATGACACTAATAATATTCCCTCCCTGCTCCACCACATGATTCACCTCCATAGACAAACATACACACGTACATGATTCAACATAGGGTCCTACTAAAGATTTGTTTAACTCCAACAAGAAAATTAGGCAGTAATAAATTAGTGGTACTTAAGTACTCCTAATTAATTAAGTGAGACAGCAGAAGTGGAAGGGCTCCCTGGAGGATCATCTCACATGTAAGGTAGTCGCTGCCGGAGCCCTTGAATGGCCTCGACTGAGGCCTCTGGCTTCAGCAAGATCGCCTTGGCACTGTTTATTCTTCTTCTTCTTCCTCTTCATGCTCTGTTTCTCTTTCTCCTCACCAGTTGGTGAAACCAAGTACATGATTGGCCTTCTAATTCAGAATTGGTTTTGTCAGTGAGGGGGTACAAGTGTACTAGTAAAAAACAGCATTATTTTCTCATGGCAGTCGAAAAATAGAGATGAACACATGCATTAAATATCATTCTTACCTAAAGGAAGGTTATGGCGCCAATATGGATGATGAGGATTGGAACACAGATCTCCCTTTGTGCAGTTCCACCAAAATGAACCAACTGTTCCATTCTGACATTCCAGTTAAACAGCACAAAAGTCACTTCTTTTAAGAAGAGTTTTGTGCAGTGCACCAAAAGGTCACAACAACAACCACGTGAATTGGATATCCCTGTTTGCACAAAAAGGCACAGAGGAAACAGTCAGAGTCTCAAACAATTACAGGCAAAAACATTTGGCTAAACTTGTCATGGCTTATAACAGTGGCATGGCTTCATTTTTACCAGGGAAATTAGATTAAGAACAGCTAAGGCTGCGTTCGGTTCACAGGTTTGGTGCAGGATTTTCGTAGGAACACAATTCCTACGGTATTCTTTCCCTTCCAACCCTTCGGAACACGGGAAAGGTGAATAGTGTTCATAGGAAAGCTGGTCTGGTAGTACTGATTCCATAGGATTAGAAACATCCACGCGCTGCTCATTTTTTGGGCGGAAGCCCGAGGCAGGCGCTCGCTGCCATGCGTTAGACAGGTTGTTGTGCTGTGTTGCCGGAATAGAAAAATCAACCTATGTGTGGTACGTGAGGTGAGGACAAGAGTAGTCACTGTGCAGCTGAATAAACAAATAGCATCTCATACTGCCAAGCATGCTACTCTAAAAAAACAAATCTGTACATTTCGTAGTCCATCCGAACACATTCTCTTGAGAGTTTCCTCCGGTTCGCTGTTCCATAGTTTTATACCTACATTCCTTCCCTATTCCTCTATTTTCATCAAGACCTATGTTTTCTGCCCCTTTATTCCGAACGGAGCCTAAATATTTGGTATAAGGGCATGGGACAGTGGGTGCACCAGCAGTCCAGCACCATGTACGTAAACAGGGGCATAAAGTGGTGATTCATAGTTTGTTGCCCCGAGAAACAAACATCCAAGAAACATATCTGGGTTGGTCCCATTTTTGTTCACTCTAGCCACCTACTCCTATGTGTGGATAGCAAATCTAGTCCTGGTCATACCACCGTGTATAGCGTTACCCCTATATTTCCCTTTTCGACCAAGAGACCGGTTGGATGACCAGTCTGTACTACTTTCACCCCCTTTCCTTCCTGTTTGTACCAAGTCCGATGTACATACTAAATTCCCCCACCCCCACTTTATTTCTTGTTTGAACCAAGTACTTCCTCCGTCCGGAATTACTTGTCATCAAAATGGATGTGTCTAGAACTAAAATACATCTAGATACATCCATTTCAATGACAAGTATTTTTGGACGGAGGGAGTACAAGATTCGACTCCATGAAGTAGCTTTACCTCTAACAATAGAAAAAAAATGTGACGTTGGACCATCCGATCGAGAGGGGCTGAGAGGTAGAAAATGATGCACATGCAGCGACGTAGCGAGCTGGGGAAGTAGAGCTAAGGCGGTTTCGAACGAAGATATACCTGAAGATCGTCGGGATGTGGATAGGTGGGCGGCGGGAGGCCGGATCCGCCCACAGGCAACGACGAAGGGATCAGAGGACCTCCCGCGCCGGCGCTCGGCCAGAGATAACGGTGCGGCCGGCAGTGGGTCTCCTCCCTCGCTGTCGACGACGGCTTAAACGCTGCCCCTCCTCCCCTTCACCGGCGGAGGGGGATACGTCCGGATCTGTAACCAGCGGTGAGGATAGAAAGCCAGTGTTTTTTGAAGGGAAAAAGACAGTGTTACTACCCCTATCTTGTTTAGATCTGGAGAGGATGAGAGTGTGTGAATAGAGCAACCCTAGCAAGCAAGCGCGGAGGCTCCGGCCTATATATACGTAGTGTGGTAGTTTTCCTTTTTCACTCCATCAAAACAATCGTTTAAAATTGTGTACTACTACATGCCAGGTCGCGGTTTTTTTAGTTGTTGATTGTTTTTTGAGATAGCTACCCACTTGTTCCAAGTGGTGTTACGGTGTGCCAGGTCGCACTTTGTATCGTTCAAGTCTGGTACTACAAGTCCCTCCATTAAATGAACAACCACCCCCTCGTAAAAATTGTGAACAAGCCCACGGCTAAAATTAGCAGAAACGTGGGTTGCCCCAACATGCATTATTATTTATATTTTCTACTCCCTCCGTTCCTAAATATAAGTCTTTTTTATAAGCCACACCTAAGACAAGAATTTTTTTATTAGCAGTGAACCCCACATGTCATAGACAAAATTGTGGCAAGATTCCCTTAGGCAAGCCAAAGTGTGTCTAACAATTTGAGCAACTCAGGTTAGGCAAGTGTGGGAAAAATAATGTGGCAACATAAGACAAACATAGTCACAATCCAAACAGCCCCGTAAATTTTTGTGACATGCATGAAAATTTGGTTAGTTAAATTTATAGTCAAAATTTGGCAAGGTGCATCAAATCAACACATGCAAGTATCAAAAGGAAAGTCACGGCATGCATGCATGCGTTGTACTCCCTCCGTTTCCAAATATAAGTCTTTTTAGAGATTGCAACAAGTGACTACATACGAAGCAGAATATGTCTACTCCTACATACGAAGTAGCCCATTTGAAATGTGTAAAAAGACTTATATCGAGTGCAGTGCTTTGATGTGTCGCGTCAACTCGTACAAGACCGAGAAATTTGATTACTACAACGCCCTCTCCCTCGCGGACTGAGCTCCGGTGCCTTAACTGCACCTGCCTTTGGCTGCATGATAGGAGGGCCAACCACCTGTTGGGCCCACCTGTCATAGACGCAAAGGCAGGAGTAGTAAGTAGAAGCTTTCGCTACACGCTATCCCTCCCGCACGAGGTGGACGGACATGCAGCAGTGGATTCGATACTGTAGAAGTAGGAGTAACATCATTGTTCGTCTTCTCAAAGAGGCGAAGAGCCAAGCGCAACCCGAATGTGGCAGTTGCGAACGCTCGCGTGGTGCGGTTCCTTGGAGTACTAGCCAGGCTCTTGCATGAGACAAAATTGCTATTGTTTAACAATTAAACTCCATTATCCATTGGTTGATACTCATTCTGCATAGGTCCACGCTCTTAGCACCATTTCCTCCTGGGGTCACCAATGTTTATTTGCTAATTAATAGCATTGCATGCAATGAACTAGCCATTGCAAGTCATTAAAAGCATGCACACCTCTCATCTCTTATTGGTTGATATGTCAAGAAACAAGAAACAAGGTAGAAGTTAATGCACCGCGCCTAAGTGTTTTGGGACTATTTGGTTTTCGTAAGATGACTTACACACCTAGACGGAGGGAGTAGTATAGCCCTATAAACCGGAAAGGAGTATTTGCCTTTCTAGAGATTTCAACAAGTGACTAGACTACACCGTGTGCAGTACTCCCTCCCTTCCGGTTTATAGGGCTCAAATCTCAAATCTCATGAACTAAGGCATTTTGCGATTGGAGGAATGTATCTCGTACTTTACAAAACTACCCTAATTAAACTCATGCATTAATTACGTAGTTCTCTCGTTTTCCTCTTCGCCTTGGTCGCGGTGCACAATATTGAGCACTCCTATATGACTAGCCGCTCTATCTACATGCGGGACATTTCAAAGCATCCGGGCCCGCGTGCCATCCACCAAATCACAGCGAGGTGCTACAGTCGAGATTCACCTGTCACCCTGGAGTGGCCGTCATGACACGTCATATCACAAAACCCACACCTTTACCAACAGTGGTAAGGTGGCCTCCAAGTTGGACTGGACGAAGCAACCATCATTTCACTGGAACGCTCGTTCAAGCCCTTTCTTCCCTTTCTTGAAGAAAACCTCACTCCAGGCTACTCACTTCTGCCATTTTTCTTCTGTACCGACGAAGGAAAGGTGGGCGAATCAGTTATGCTGCTATATTTTCATTCCAAGAATCTTCTTTTTGCGAAGCACCGACCGATTCTCACATCCTATTCTTTTCCCGTTTTCATTGCGATTGTGGTTTCCTTTCGATTGCTTTTTGTTTGTCAGTTCATTGATCTGGAGCACTAGGCAAAGAGTTGCCGGCGGACAACCCACTGGAGACAGCGATCTCCAGGAAGCGAGCGCCGACCAACGAGTTGACCATGTTGGCGGGCCAACCCATGGAGACGAAGAACTCCAAGAAACAAGCACTGGCCAAAGAGTTGAGGACGTTGGCGGATGAACTCCTCAAAGAAAGTTGGAAGAACAGCAAGGGCCCCACCGTGCCTACCCCAGGAACTCTGATTGCCACCTATGTGAGGCTCAAGACCGAGTTTGAGGAGATAGTCGCCGTTGAGAAGCAGTATTCCCCTGGCAAGGTGATGGCCCCCATCGAGGACGAGGAGATGGCCCCCGGAGGGATGAGATCCCCCGGTGAGCTGCACAAGGTAAAAAATAATGGCTTATTACCATAGTTGGGTTTTTTGATTATTTGCAATGTGCTTGCTAATATGTTAGGGTTGTGCAGGTGCCGGTGGACGTCCTTGATGATTCCGATGTCGTGGCCCGTCCTGTTGGCATCGCCCTGGAGATCGATTCCGATGCCGCTGTTCATCCTGTGGACATCGCCCCAGAGATCGATTCCGATGTCGCGGTCAGTCCTGTGGACATTGCCCCAGAAATCGACTCCCATGCCGCTGTCCGTGCTGTGGTCATTGCCCGAGAGATCGATGACAAGAAATAGTTTGTCGCGTTAATCCTTCAGGGTAGTTTGCATTGCCCTGTGTTTAATTACCAGAACGATGCATGTTATCAAACCATCTTAGGCTAGTGCACTGTCTTGTGTGGGCGGATCTTGCTACTTTTGTTTGATAGTGAATCATGCGATGAATCATGCGAACCCTCTCCAAGTTATGGAAACAGATGTATCCTCACCAACTTTTGATGTAATATATGGCATGCTTAGATGTAAGTTTGAACTATTTATCATATCGGTAGGGCTTGTTTGATGATTCTTGGTGTTAGTAGGCTAGCTACTGTGCGAGCTATAGTACTTGCAAAACACTCACCGAAGAGAAACGTTGGGGCTGATGAGCTCGTGGTACGCTTATACTTATCCCTAGTCGATCGACCAATAGCCCTAGCTCCTAAAATTGTAGGCTTAGCGATCGATCAGACAAAAGTCGACATACATTCAGGCCTCATTTGGTTCATAGGGTAGGAAAATCGTAGCAAAAGTACAGAGAACGTGCAACACAAAATCATAGCAGTGCAGAGACGTATTCCCTCCGGTCCAAAATAGATGACCTAGGCGAGCTAGTTTGGCCTAGTGGGTTTTAGTGATATGACGTGGTACAGTGCCGTCCAGTCTTTGCGTGTGGTAGCAGTATTGCGGGTACAGTAAGTTTTCTTGAAGAAGAGGAATTCAACGAAGTCATGATGGTTCCTTCGTCCGAACAACTTACAGTGGGAAAGGTTGGGCCTGCGATACGACCGAGGTAGACCGGGATAATTTTGTGCATGGCAGGTGGACCAGGATGGTCGACGTCCCACATGTCGGCGAATGAAAGTATTCTTTACGATATAGAGGACGAGCAACGAGTATTCATTGTTTATTTTTGATGAAAGCTATTGTCTCCACTGTTACGACGGAGGAGTGTGAAACACGGCAGCCCAGTGAACTTGGCATGTGCACCACTCCCTCCTTCCTCATGTAATGCCCAGGTTACGACTTTTTCTCACTTTCTCTCTATCTATTTCCTCTCAAATGCTTTTTACCTTTCTTTTTTTAAGACACAATTGTTTTTTATGCCTTTTTTTAGAATTATTTTTTTATACCTAGGAGCACATGTAGAGACGGGCTCTTGCAGAGCCCACTCCTTGACTTTGTCAATGCCTCTCTCTCCTCCACATAAGGAGTACTACTTGCTATGCATGCATGCGGCGGGCAGCTGGCGTCTTGAGGGGCCAGGGCGGTGAGAGCGGGCTCCGGAAGCGGTCCGGACTCCAGCATGGCCCACCTCACATTATCACCATATATTTCTTGGAGTCCGTGCGCGGCGGGCTGGCGATCTCTTCTCCCTCCCCCGTTTCCTCTTCTCAGCCGACGCCCGCCGAGCGATTAGATTTCGGCTATCGACGGTTTACTCAATTACGGTCCCACATGTCAGTGAAATTGCAAGACAACGCGTGTCCCCTCTGGTGAGCGGCGTGCGAGCCGGACTCTCGGGGTTGCGACGCGTACGAGTCGTAAGTGTGCCGCCTTTTCCTTTAGAACTTGCGAAGCGTAACATTTTCGCGCGATCGATCGATAGAAATCCAGAACAAAATGACGAGGGCGGTGCTTTCCCGCTCATTAGGCGGGCTAGTTCGAGTGATATGACGTGCTACAGTGCCGTCCACTTGCTCCATTTTTATGTAAGCAAGAGTTTACACTCTTACGCGGGAGGAGTGCGAAACACCGCGGATCTGATTTTGATCGAGGATAACTATTCCCTGCCAAATAATGGAGGATTGTTAGTGATTATAGCATGATAGTTAGGGCATCTCCAGCGCTGGCCCACAAATTTACACCGGCATCTGTCCGAGGACACTGATGGATGCCATCCGATGCTACCCGCATACCTTTCGACAACTATATGAACTAATCGGACGAAATTCGTGCAAACAAAGAAAATTTCAAATTAACCTGATGAAATTCATTACATTTCGAAAACTTTTCCTACAAACTGGACGAAATTCATTACATATTTCGCACAAACCGTACTAAAACCTACTGTAAACCTAATCTAAACGATCGCCGGCGCCCGACCACCATGTCCGGCCATGAACCCGAGAAAGCCGGCCATTGCCTTTGCCTCCTCCTCATCCGCCTCGATAACCTCCTCCTCCGGAGCACAAGGTTCTGAAGATTTCCGCCTCCACGTCGCCGTCAAGCGGCTAATCGGCCGCCGATGTTTACCTCACCAAGCTTGGCGTCGACTGAGTGGAGTAGCGGTGGCCTTCCCGGGACCAGAGCGGCGGCGACCTGCCGTGTACTACTCTTCCTTGCTGCCGGCTGCGCCCGCGCAAGCGCGCCGGCTTCGTGGTCGTGGCGGCAGAGGGCAGCCCGGGGGTGCCGGCGATCTCCTTTGTTTGCTCCTGCGATAGTACATCGAATAGAGCTTTGGAGCGCGCCCGGAGCGGAGCCGCCGATGTGCCTCGTCTGCTCCTACGATAGTACGTCCAAGAGAGCTTCGGAGCACCAGGAGGCCATGGTTGAAGTGGTGCCGACAGAAGGAAGGGACCGGAGGAGAATAAGTGTGGGTCTTTGGCTATGGCTGGGAGCTGTGGCTCAAGTTAATATAGCGGGCGAATGGCAATGAGCCGCGGCAGACGGATGGGCAACTGGTGCCGGAGTAGGTTCGTCGGGCGTGAATGCGGACGCTGCTTTAGTGACTTAACTACAGATGCGTTTGGGTTACTGACATGTGGCCCAACGGGCATATGGCCCGCATGTCAGTGACACACCAATTGCACCTGCAGTTAAGTCCGGTGAATGCGGCATTGACATTCTGGAGAGACGGTGACCGTTTCAGGCGAGAAGCGCGCGCTAGCGATGGAAGGGGTTTCGGTGTGCAGTGGCACTAAGATCGGTCGCTCACGATAGTACATACTCCGTACCATACTACCATAGTACCCTCTCTAGCTTAGGCTGTTTTATAGATTGTCGTTGTGATGGACGATATACATGAGCAAGGCGGTCCGAGTATGACCGTTGGTGTTGAGCCAGGTGAATACATGCTCGGCGTTCGCGTAGGCCTCCATCAAACGTCTAAACAGTAATGTCAGGCACCGCCGGGGCGCGCAGGTGATGGGCTCGCCGTTTGCGTTGCGCCATGAGCAGGACTTTGATTTAGAGGGCGACGTGCATGCATTAGCATGCTTTGACAGCGTGAGCGTGAGTGTCTGACGCGAAGTATTTCATTTTCATTTGGCTGACGAGGGTGCGTTGCAGCGACGAGTCCGTGGTTTGATTCCCCACATACGCATAATTTTGGTTTTTACAGTATTTCTTTCTCCATTGACAGGTAGGTCCGCGTAGATAGATAAAGAACACGAGCTGATGAGGCGCATGCACACTGTTTGACTGGTCAACCAGACAAATACGTAGCTATACGCTGAGCCAGTGACCGTATAATCACCATATCTCGTATACAATGATCAAAGTGAGCTATCAAGACAAGTTCGATGACCGCCAATGCATTTTACTCGGTAATAAATGACCAGGATTGAAGGGGAATCCAAATTTGCTTCGTCTTCTGTCCTTGAGCTCTTGACAAACCAATGCACTATAGGGTTGTCCGGCCACTCCACCCCAGAGCTCTCACCAAGCGTCGTTCATGCCACCGCGCCGCACACTAACCGGTAAGGCAGCGATGGCATCCCGCCGCGCCGAGTTCCTCGCCGCCCACGACCGCACACAAAATGGTAGGGAAGCGATGCCATCCCGCCGTGCCGAGTTCATCACCGCTTGCGACCTCACAACTATGTGGGAGGAATTTAAAGATGCCAAGGCCGAATGGGCGGTAGAGCAAGAGGCGGCCAAAGCCGCACAGAGGGAGCGGAAAAGTCAGAAAGCACTCAAGAAAAGAGAGGCCCACCGCCGCAAGAAAGAAAAGGACGCACGCGCTGCTGCGGAGAGGTCGGTGGAGATCCAAGCACGATGGGGTGTCGCCGACAAAGCCGGGAAGGAGAACGACAGCGTCTGGCCAGCATGTGAGAAGTAGTAGTACTAGTAGTTAGTGTGTGTGTCTGTGTCTAAGTACGAGCATGTACCAATACTACTAGTTACTACTGTAGTTTTTAGAGAAAATTACCAGTACATTAGCCTAGACTCAATGGAAAAATTCCTATCCTAAGCATCAAATGGCATCTCTTTCTCTATAGGAATTGAGATGCATGTCATCTCACTTCCTATGATTTTCATATTCCTATCATATGAACGAAAGGAGGCCTCTGTTGGAGTAACTACTGTAGCTAGCAGTACTGTTGGTACAGTAGTTTTCTTCAAGAAGCGGAATTCAACGAAGTCATGATGGTTCCTTCGTCCGAGCAACTTCAAAGTGGGAAGTGGGCCTGTGATTTGACGGCTCATTAGTCATTGCTACTGCGGCGCGACGACCTGGGTGACTCTCCCTTGGAGTTTTGCGTGCATGGCCAGTGGACTAGGATGGTCGACGTCCCACATGTTGGCGAACGGAAGTATTCTTTCCGATATCGAGGAGCAAGGAAACCGCGTGGTATAGTATCATTGCTGATTGGTTCGCAAAAAAAGATAGTATCACTGCCGATTTATAATTATTTTTTATTTCTGATGAATGCTAGCGTTTCAACTCTTACGACGAAGGGTGCCAAACACGGCACGTGCTGGATGTCCCATACGTCAGCGAAAGGAGTGGAACATGAACAGCGTGGTAGAGCCCAGCGTAAAAAAACAGCGTGGTAGAGCGTCTCCACTTCTTCCACTTCTGGGTCGGAGACCACATGTAGTAGTACTTAGTGGTATGAACGATACAAAGTGTGACCTGGAGAGAAAGACACGTCTAGTTGGAAGGTCTCGGGGCATACACGTAAACAAATATAAAAGTTAATATGTGCCTCCAACTAATATAGTAGTAGTAGAGTACTTAGGCACGTACTCCATAACATCACCGTGCATTGCACGTACAACATTTAGTGGTAGTACGTAGTAAGAGACAAATGCCGCCCAAGAGTTCCCTTCTCGACCTACTTTTGGGTGTTTGGTAGAGTGTATGGAGGGTGCATTAGTCCACACTAGTTTAGCACAAATACACTAGAAGCATGCATGAAGAGAGCATGCATGCAGAGGGGTGTTGAGTTGAGCATGCATGAAGAGGGAACAACTATGCTGAGACGAGAACACAACCAAACACACCCTATATGCCACGCATGTTCATACCATATCTGCCTTTCTACTTCACTTACTGCGCTACATTACTCAGGTTCGTACGTCCACTCCTGGGTACATGTCCGTCTCATAGTTCCAGTCCCACGTGTTCTTCATATAGATGGAACGATCCTTGCATAACACGTGCACCTTGATGCTAGATGTCTCGCGTGTTGGCAAAAGGATGAACAAAGCTCACGTAAAAAAATAGAGTGGAAGAACATAGATTCCGGACGACCGAGAAGGAGCAAGGAACCTCGTGGTGGAGCGTCTGCACTCATAATATTTAATATTATTCAGCGATATAAAATTAACCAATCATCTCCACAGTGGACTGGAAGAGTACGAAACACGGCAGCCCAGTGTAGTTACATCATACTAGTACATGGCTAACCCACGCTATCAACATATTTCTTGGCTTCCGTGCGACACCTATCTCTAGTAATCCAGCAGCCTGTATCGCTTCTCCCTCCTCGTCTCTATCAAAGTGCGGCAGGCTGGCGTTTCTGCCGTCTATTGAGGTCGGTTAACTATCACATGTTGGCGACATGCCAAGAGCATTCTAAAAAAAATTCCTTTCACGTTCCGTTTTCAAAAAGAAAAACATCCTTTCACGTACGAATTTGCAAGTATGCTTTGAGCAACTTGCATGTCCTATACTGCTCCTGTTTGATACTCTAACTTAGCTAGAGGTTAGACTAACTCATGACTAACCCTGAACTAACTGTAGCCAAAGAGGTGTTTGGGTGACAGGGTTAGATTGACAATAAATGCACTTCATGGAGAGAGAAAAGTGATTTTTCAGTGGTCCCAATGAGAACTATCTCCAGTTAGCACTTCTTGGGTGGGATAGTTTTTTTTGGTGGGTTCGGTGCAACTTGCTCCAATTTAAACCCTCATGCTTGGGTACTTTAGGGCTATTTGAGCCCCAACTAGCTCAAACTAAATCTAACCCATGGATCCAAACAGGGCCTATGGCCAGTCTCGACGCGGCGCAGTCGCGTGCACCGGGAAGCGGCGCTCTCTCGGCCGTCGCGCCACTTCAAAGCCGGTGCCAGTGAGAGGCCGCCTCCGCTCTGGCCGGGCATTAATGCGGCACTGACGCTCCAGGGCGACGCTGACCGTTTCACGCGGGAAGCGCGCGCTGGCAAGGGAGTATAGGTTTTGAACCGTTTCAGGTGTAGTACTGGTAGTTTGCAAAACTACTCAATTATTGCACTCAGTTTCCTAAGAAATTGTGGTAAAAAACGTTACTCCACAGCCCGCTTCCCTTCTCCTTCCTCTTCCACCGCCCGCGCACGTCCGCGGGAAGCGACCGGTCAACCCTTATATAGGAGTGCTAGCACAAAAAGATGCATGCATGACCACTAAAATTTCCATATTAAAGCGCCGCTCCGGCGGGAGTATGGCGTATGTTGTTACCTTCTGCCGGCCCATGGCTACCGGGCGACGGCGACCAGAGAAGAGGCGGCGGGAGGGGAATGAATGCAGCTACTGTTTGGGTTCGCCTTCCGGCTTAAATAAATGCGCAGCATCACGTGTACCCGCGGGTGCACAAATTGTAACATACGTGTCTGCTTAAGTGGGCGTCACGTAACTGGTGTGTGTGTGTGAGAGAGATTCTGAGAGATAGAGTGCGTGTGTGCGACTCTACTCTTCGGACATGTACTCAACCTTTTGCATCGGGATATAAGTATAATGGTATTTACTTTAGCTAGTGATTTACGTGGCCATGTTAACGTGGTTGTGTCAAAAAAATGTCACTTCCTGCTCGTGATTTGCGTTATATAATTACAAGCAAGATTCTCCAGCATTGCACGGAACATCAATATGCATTTTTTTACAGAACACCTGTTGTGATTGACCCATGCAGGAGTAATCCCATGTGTAAAAACTAATGATATCTCGATAATTTTATCGGAAAACTGGTATCTCGAGAATGTCATCGAAAAAAATGAAAGATGAGAGATAAGGCGAGGAGGAGTGGAGCGTGGTGGTGACTGGTGGTCAGAATGGGCGGAGGCATGGGGATGGACGGCGCCGGCAGGCGGCAGCGGCCACCATGCATGCTAGATTGTTCCAGAGACTTATTCCTTTTTTAATTGCTGAGCAATGAGGTTGCGGGAGATAATGATGTGGAGAGAGGTGCAGGTATCTTTTGTAAAATTATCATAGTTTGCTTTCTATCCTCAGATATAGATCATACGGTCTGTATTACAAGATGGCAGGCACACCATCACCGCCAACTCGTTTTTTTATAAGGGTACAGATGATAAGTTTGCTGACTACTAAAGTAAAGTGGAATTTGTCCATGTTATGTAAGTAAATAAAGGTGATTGTTTATCATACGGGTAAGGTCGGATGAAGGGTGGTAGGAACAAATGCTCCGCCTAGAGCATGTGTGTGTGAGATGGAGTCTTAGTGTGTGTGTGTGTGAGAGAGAGAGAGGAGAGAGAGAGATGGTGTCTTAGTTTTTGTGTGTGTGAGAGAGAGAGATGGAGTGTGTGTGTGTGGGGGGGGGGTGTGCGTGCGTGCGCGCGTGTGTGTGTTTGTGTGTGTGTGAGAGAGAGAGATGGAGTCTTAGTGTGTGTGTGTGGGGGGGGGTGCGTGCGTGCGTGTGTGTGTGTGTGTCGCGGGGTCCTCTGTGGCGGATGTAATTTAAGTGTGCATGGCTTCATAATAGATAGGTGATGTGTATGGCAGAAGCCACCAACGATGGGGTGCGAGAGAGAAAATGCCCGTAGAGAGGGAAGAGAAGGTGTGTGCGCGTGAGAGGAGTCGACATCGAGAGAACGTGTTTGTTCGAGAGACACCGAGGAAGACTACTATATATCGATGGTGCATGTAGGCGGGAATTAAAAAAGGGATGGTCTTATTGGTTTTGGGGATATAGGGGAAGAGTGGGAGGCGGAGGGGGGGGGGGTAGCTAGAAGGAGATTGTTAAGTGTGAGTGTGTGTTTTACCCATCCAGGCGGAAGTTATGTGCACAAAAGAGGAGAACGATTCGATGTGGTGTTAGGATTGAGGGTAATTAACTACATATGGAGACATAGAGACCTTGAACGTGCATGTGTGAGAGGTATACATGTATACGTGGGATGTGTGTGTGTGTGCGCGCGCATGATCGAGATAAAAGAAAGAAGACATAAGTCATAAGATCAACGACATGGGAGAGACGGATCGGTATGACAATATGCATGCATGTGAGAATGCAGGGAAGAAGGCCCGACAATTGAGCATGTGTTTTTGTCTTTAAGAGAGTGGCGTGGGCTGGAGCATGCATCTATGGCTAGTAGAGGGAGTGAGGCGCAACGATTGTGCAAAAGAGACCAACCTATAAATGCATATGTATGGAGAAACATATATAGTGTGGGTGATAGGAAGCAAGACTCTGTGCGAGAAAGAAATGTTGACGGAGAAACTACAGATAGATACAGAGATGGAGATGCTAGCTAGAGGGACATCCGCTAGTTTGGGTGTTGGAGATGACCGTCGGGTGGTTCAAAGGGTGAAGTTATATATGTGTGTGAGAGGGCACTTGACTGCATGTAGAGAGAAACATATGTAGTGTGCGTGATAGGAATCAAGAGTGAGGGCGAGAAAGAAGGTTGATGGAGAAACAGATAAATAGAAAGATAAAGATGCTAGCTAGTGTGCGTTAGGGATAGGAGTCGAGTGGATCAGAAGGCTGGGTTATGTGTGTGGGGGTGAGTCACATACAAACAGATATCAGAGAGAAATGAGATCCAGAGAGACGGAGTTTTGTATCTGCTAGAGAGAAAGATATTTCACAACAAGAGTGATAGCTAGAGAGACATACGAGGGAACGCAAGATATCTCTAGGGAGAGAGGGTGTGTGTGAGCGACATACAAGAGAACAATGGAGAAATATGAGACCCTGGGAGACAGAGTTTGTGTTTGTGTGTGAGAAAGAGATATTGAAGAGGAAGAGTCGTAGGTTCTCATATCTAAGGAGCGAAAGACATCTCTGTATGAGGGGTGTGCGAGTGGCACACATGGGAATAGTAGAGAGAAATGAGACCCCGGGAGACAAAGTTTTGTGTTTGTGTGAGAGAAAGAGATTCCACATGGAGAATCATAGTTAGAGACACATAGCAGGGAGCGAGATATACTTAGAGAGAGATAGAGTGATGAAGGTCGAGGGAGAGAGTACCGTTAGTGTGTTACGAAGATAAAAGATCATTGTCGACATACAGGTAGCACGAGAGATACCTGAGAGACGATGAACGCGTATAGGTCCAGAGAGATAGTCCTATATAAGCATGAGTGATAGCTATATGAGACGAATATCTGGATTAAAGGGGATTCAAATATTTAAACTGGAGATCACGACATCGATAATATCATAACGCAAATTGGTGTATCAAACATGCATATTCATTTGAATTTGGGCACACGTGTAATGTTATATAGTTTATCAATATTGGTGATCCATAGATTCTTCAATTACAAACAATGCATGGTTTATATGCAATTAATGTCTAAACGGGATTACACTATATGTTGCGTGTGTGAAACACATTATACATGTTTGAGAAGTAAAAAAACCCACATGAAACACACATTAATTGGAGACAGTTAGCGAGGAATGCATACATTGGATTTCAACATAAAGTGGTTTCAAATATTTGAAAATCCAAATTGATGGATACAACCTTATGAATCTGAGATCATGCCATTTGTAAACCATATTTATGTATAAATGGTGTTGTGCTTTTGAAAGTATATATAAAAAAATGATGTATATAGAATGTAATTCCAATTGAAAATGGATCCCGCCCGAAAAAAATAGAATACAAACGGGATTCGAATTGAGTTGGCACGGTAAACGTGCACTCTGCAAAATTTGAACGAAGCGGCGAAAGTTGCAGTAACCGCCCGAAACCAAAATCTGCGAGATGGAAATCACTACTGCCTATCCCTGCCACACAAAGCCTATCTGCTGGATTTCTATAGGTTTTGATAGGGGTAGGTTTGTAATTTCACCCAAACGTGACGTAACCGCCTCTCACCCGGATTCATACACGGTGGGCGCCAAAACACAGTGTGTCCTCGGCCGAAATTGACTCCCTCCCCGATTCATATTCATACACGGTGGGCGCCAAAAACAAACTCTCGTCGGCAAATATTCGGTGTATGCGAGATTACCGTCCTATGCCCAACCGACTAATGTTGCTGTGATGTAGTAGAAATTTGAAACGGGGGCTAAGTTTGTAAATTTCCTCGCATTTGAGACAAGCGCGCCCTGAATACATGGTTCCCCCTTCCTCTCTACCTCCCTTTTCCCCACTCGTACTCCGTTGGTGCCAAAACACCCTCTCCACCCCACCCTCCTCCGTCCGCCGCCGTCAGCCACCCCATCCACCGCCGTCCTCCTCCACCATGCCGGAGCTGATACCCCGACGCCACCGTCCATTACAAGAGATCGACCTCTCTTGCATCCCGTCCTCTCGCTTCATCCCCGCCGTCATCCACCTTGCCGGCGCCGCTCCTACGACTGTCTCGTCCACCGCGCCCCGCCGCCACCGTCTACCCTCCTAGATCTGCTTCCACGCCGCCGACAGCTATCGCTACCGTAGCACCGTCAAATTCTCAGCAGATGCGTACACGGCGCCGCACCAGAGGCGGTACTCTTTCGTATCTTCTCAACTTATTTATCGCAGCAAGAAAATAGATCGCCACTGCTTTACTCTGATTTCTTGTCTTGGTTGCGAAGTTGCCTTTGTCCGGTTTGCACCTTCAGATCCGCCATGGCACGCTCAACACTATACTCCCAATGCTTATGGTTTTCCCCTTTTATATTCCACACTAGATAAATCACAGTAGACTAAATTTCAAAATTGGGTCAGTCGATTTTTCACAGCTCGCCGGAGTTCGCCGGTGCGATCGAAGGGGCTCGGGTGGTTGTGGGGCCTCGCCGAATGAAGAAAACTCGACGCGGGTGGGGGTTGGGGCGGGGTGGGGGGTGGGGGTGGCAGAGGAACACAGGCGGTGGGCGCCGGTGGTCCGGCCGGCGGCCCATGCGGTGTTCTGTATGGGAAGAATCAGAGACGAGGAAGAAGAAGGGTTAGGAGATGTAGGATCTTCATCCAACCGCCTGAAATGGTCGAGAGACAGCTGGGAGTTGCATTCTTAATGCGCTCTGGTTCATCATGTGTGGGCACTACGCAACCAACATTTTATTATCCAAAATATGCTTGCTCTTCTTTACCATGTTCCTCTTCCGTTCTTCTTTAATATGTACTCTCTCTGTTCCTAAATACAAGTCTCTGTATAGATTCCACCATGGACTACATATGAAGCAAAATGAGTGAATCTACACTCTAAAATGTATCTGGATACATCTGTATGTGATCCATAGTGGAAATCTCTACCTAGACTTATATTTTGGAACGGAGGGAGTATGATAGTAGTACAGTATGTTCCTTGTACTGAAGATGAGCAGGGACATTTGCAGTGTAGAGGTCTATACGGTCGGTTGTGATGGACACTTTGAGCCTCTTTGATTCGTAGGATCTTGTAAACATAGGAATAGGATTTGTAGTGGCCTGCCCACTTGAATCCTATAAGAATAGCAAGGAAATGCGGGGAGCTGTGTCGCCTTTGAGAGTTACACTGATATTAACAGTACCGCACCTTCACTTGAAGAGAGTTGGTATCCGAAGCCTTTCTAGCCGTACCGGCAATACTAGCACATATATTCCAGCAAGTTCCACTTTGCTGATTTTACTCTGATGCTTAAGGTTTTCCCGTTATATCTACACTATGATCTGTGTAGCTGCTTTGTGTCGTACTAGCAGCAGTCCACTCTTGAAGCTAAACACTGCAATGACTTACAAAATTGGCACCAAGGCATTGAGTGCCATTCTGGATGCAATGAAACTCATACGCTCCCCACCTGTTGATTCTTGTTCAGAATATGATCCTAATGACTATTCTAACCTCGAGGAGTCAAAGGCAGATGGCCTGTCCTGTTCACCCATCAAGGTGCATGTTCTAATTTGGCAATGTTTTATTGATTGCGGGTATCTTGCATATGTTGTCTTGCATTTCTTCTACTCTGTTGCACCGCCATCTGCTTAGTTTACTCATCATATATGTTGAGATGCCATGCCCATCCATTATCAATACATATTGCATCTGTCATCATAACATGTTTTTCCACTCAAATGCTGTTCTTGTGCATCAGACATCAAAAAGGAAGAGGGTGATTGCCGAACCTGGAGGAGCACCAGCAAAGTCCTTGAAAAACGTGGTGGTGCCGGAGAAATCAGACAACACCCCACTTATATTGGTTGTACAACCAGTGACACAAAGCGTAGGACCGACTCCAGCAGACTGTACCCATACTTCACTGGCCCCACCACTAGCCCCACCACACAGGACCTGCACTCCAGCAAAAGGTATACCGATTTCATTTGCCATAGCACCAGCTGTACCACAGAAAAATCCCACTCCAGCAAAAAGTACAACAAGTCCACCGGCCGAAGACCTATCCCAACTGCAGAGACGGTCAATTCCTGCAGATTGGAACCCCATTCCATTTATTCCCAGTTTAAAAGACAATGCTTTCAATGTTGTTAGGGACTACGTGTATATATTCCCATCATGGGAAGATTATTGTGAAGACAAACACCATTTTCACATCTTCCTGTCCAACTTACGTGTAAGTGCTATTATTCATGGTTATTAGTTTCCTGTTTTCTGCTGATTGAACACATCAATGATTTACATTACATTGTTGTAACTAGGCGAGGGTCAATCTGGATAGTCATGACGAGCAAAGCTTGCTTGTGCTTTTCAAGGAAGCATTGCAGCAGTATCGGTGTTACCTGAGGAAATCACACTTTGATGGCAAGTCTATAAACGAATTTCCGGTGAAGTCTCCTGTGCTAAATTTTAGAAGACATTGAATGGAAAAACCTTATTATGCACTGGTCTCGTTCCCAGGATGAGGTACTGTCTATGAAATCACATGACAATTAGAACTTCTACTTTTCCGCATGTGCCTTACGGATCTTTTTTGCAGGAAATCTGCTCGAAGAAGAATTCCGGTTTGACAAGAACGACAGGATATCGCAAATATGCTGCCCGCTGCTTTGCTCTTGTTAGTACCTGTTGTCCTGTATCACTGTACTTGCATACATACTTGGTTCATTATGTGACAGCAGTATGCATGATAGCTTGCTTATCAATTGTTCGCTCCAAATTATCTGATCTGTATGAATGGTTACATTAGTTTAGAATATATCCAATGCCAATGTTTTTTTAGCTCTGCATTGTTCTTGTAAGTACATGCTGTCCTTTATCAGTGTACTTATAATGACAGGTAGTTGTTCATGTACCATCACTCTGCAGCTTATTTTCCTTTGCCCTCCATTTTCTACACATCAGATCTATATTTACTCTTACCATAAGGTTGGTACTGAAGAAGTTTAGCTATGCATTGCTCTTGGGCTGTACCTTTCGCCTGTATCGCTGCACTTACATTTATAGCTACTTGGTTATGTAGCATCACTCTTCATCTTATCTTAAATATTCTCCATTTTTTCGTATATTATCACATCTATATTTACTCTTAACAAAATGTAGAATAAAGGCAATGCTTTTGAAGAAGATTCTATGGTAAACTTCTTGAATTGCCCCCATCAGCATGGACAAGGCCTTTATAGAGCCTGTCTTCACCAATAATGTAAGTTTGTCCATCTCAAGCCTTCAAACTTTGTTGTATATATTTTGTTAGGCATGACTGCAACAGCTGTTTATTTTTGGTGTTTGCATCAAATTGCTTGTTTAAAGTTTATTATGTAGTTCATAAACAAAAGTTTGTCCTTTCTCAATTTAAGTTTTCAGTTGTACAACCAAGTTCCTTCTTCATACCATGTAAATTAAACTATACAGAGCAAGTGATCTTCTTTTGCACTGCATGTATGCTTCTGTTCTTCATCCGTAATCCAGTGGTGTGGTGAACCTACCCACTACAGCACAATGTCATATTCTGCAATGTCTTAACTATGAACAATGTCATATCATTCTACTATTATTTAAACCGTCTCTTTATTTGCCAATCTGAAATGGTATAAATTGACAGCACACTAACCATTGATACTTATGAGTTCTTGATCTGTAATCCAGTGGTGTCGTGAAGCTGCCAACTCCTTCACAATGTCATTTCCTGCCATGTCTTGACCTGAACAATACCATATTGTGTTAATGCAATTTTAAACCGTGTCACTTTATTCGTCAGTAAGAAATGTGATGAATTGTCAGCACTGATACTTTTATGTGCAAAACCTGTCATATGTCTGCTTGTTTATCTTTCAGAGTGAGGAAGATATAAGTGTTGAACAAGCGCAGTCTCATCATCTTGCTCAGCTGCTTGCGCTGCAGCTCCCCAGCAGGGCTAACCTTTCTTAAACTCTATTGAAGTGCTGTCGGTTTTGTATATTATTTTGTCAGCGTGTTTATTTGCACTGGTGGCGATCTTTGATGCCTAGTGTATGTAATCTGCTGTCTGCTTGTGCTTTATTATCATAGTGGCGAACTTTGATGCCCAGTGGATGTAATATGCCATAATTTCTTTATTGTATAGTCTAGGTTTTTTCTTATTCACGATGCTGCAGTTATTTTACTGTATATATATCCTGTCTTCGCAGTAAACCGGCCAAACCATAAAATTACGATACATAATCGGGCCGTCATGCAATCACGATGTAGGTTGGGCCTGAAACGTGCCGAACAGCTCACGGGCCGGCAGCAGCCCGAAATGAACCCCGACCCATGATTGTGCGAATCGAATCACGGGCTTTTAACAGGCCAAAATTGTCTCGGTCCTTGTTTGGCCCAATCAGATATCGGCTGCGAGCAGGCCGGATGCAAACCGGGCCGTAGTTAGGCCCAACTATATGACAGGCTTTTGACAGGCCGAAATTAATATAGGGCCGAAATGTAAACAGGCCCTTAATAGGCTAAAACTAGTATCAGGCCGAATTACTAACTGGGCCTTTAGCAAGTGGGCCCAAAAGCATAATGTCCAGTTGACGGGCCGAATCTGATATGGGCCATAATTGAGCCCAAAGCCTCTTAAAGGGCCAGACCTGATCTGGGCCGTAATTTGGCCCAGAACATGGTAGGCTTTTAACGGGCCGGATCTCATATGGGCCACTATTAGGCCCGGAGCGTGGCAGACCATTAATGGACCGGATCAAATATGGGCCGGCATTTGGCCCAAAACATGGCAGCCAGTTAATGGGCCGGCCTACTAGTGTAACGCCCACGATGCGGCTATATCTCCCACGTGTCGAGGCACGACTTAGAGGCATAACCGCATTGTGGTTTTGTCGCCAGAAGGGTCATCTTCACACAATCCCATGTAATGAACAAGAAAGGGATAAAGAGTTGCCTTACAATCGCCACTTCACACAATACATAAATATAATTCATACATCATCCAAAATCCACACATAGACCGACTACGGTCGGAATCCAAATAAAAATAAGACAACCCCAAATGCTAGATCCCCGATCGTCCCAACTGGGCTCCACTACTGATCATCAGGAAAAGACACATAGTAACGACCACGTTCCTCGTCCAATTCCCACTGGAGGTCGATCCCATCATTTGCACTGGCATCGTCGGCACCTGCAACTGTTTTGGTAGAATCTGTGAGTCACGAGGACTCAGCAATCTCACACCCGCGAGATCAAGACTATATAAGCTTGTAGGAAAGGATGGTGTAATGAGGTGGAGCTGCAGCAGGAACTAAGCATATATGGTGGCTAGCATACGCAAAGAGAGCGAGAAGAGAAGCAGTGGAACGGTCGTCAACTAGTAATGACCAAGAAGTGATCCTGAACTCCTACTTACGTCAAACATAACCCAGAAACCGTGTTCACTTCCCGGACTCCGCCAGAAGAGACCATCACGGCTACACACACGGTTGATGTATTTTAATTGAGTCAAGTGACAAGTTCTCTACAACCGAACATTAACAAATTCCCATCTGCCTCATAACCGCGGGCACGGCTTTCGAAAGATAATACCCTACAGGGGTGTCCCAACTTAGCCCATCATAAGCTCTCACGGTCAACGAAGGGTAAACCTTCTCCCGGAAAGACCCGATCAGTCTCGGAATCCCGGTTTACAAGACATTTCGACAATGGTAAAACAAGACCAGCAAAGCCGCCCGAATGTGCCGACAAATCCCGATAGGAGCTGCACATATCTCGTTCTCAGGGCACACCGGATAAGCGAAGCGTACAGGTACCAACATAACCCAAGTTGCCAAGGGACGGTCCCGCACGGTGCTCTAGTTTGGACCAGCACTCAGAGGAACACTGGCCCGGGGGTTAAAATAAAGATGACTCTCGGGCTCGGGAAAACCCGGGGAAAAGGCTCAGGTGGCAAATGGTAAAACCAAGGTTGGGCCTTGCTGGAGGAGTTTTATTCAAGGCGAACTGTCAAGGGGGTCCCATAAATCACCCAACCGCGTAAGGAACGCAAACTCAAGGAACATAATCCCGGTATGACGGAAACTAGGGCGGCAAGAGTGGAACAAAACACCAGGCATAAGGCCGAGCCTTCCACCCTTTACCAAATATATAGATGCATTAATATAATAAGAGATATTGTGATATCCCAAAATATCCATGTTCCAACATGGAACCAACTTCAACTTCACCTGCAACTAGCAACGCTATAAGAAGGGCTGAGCAAAAGCGGTAACTTAGCCAAACAACGGTTTGCTAGGAAAAGATGGTTAGAGGCTTGACATGGCAAATATGGGAGGCATGATATAGCAAGTGGTAGGTAGCGCAGCATGGCAATAGAACGAACAACTAGCAAAGCAAAGATAGAAGTGATTTCGAGGGTGTGGTCATCTTGCCTGCAAGGTTCTTAGAGTTGTCGAAAGCTTGATCCTCGTAAGCGTACTCAACAGGTTCCACGTTCACGAACTCGTCTCCCGGATCTACCCAAAACAAGAACACAAGCAACGGAACCACAATCAATCACGGGAGATGCACAAGCAACATGATGCAAAACATGTATGATATGCGAGATATGATATGCGATCCATATGCGTGCTCTGGAAGGAAAATGATGAACAAGGCAGTAACTTGGAAAACCAAGCATGCCACTGGAAAGATGAGATGATTTCGGTCGAAATCGATATAAAGATCACCGGAAACGGATGCACGGTTTGCAAATGGCAAGCAAAACAAGAATGACACGAATCTGCGATTAACAGCATGATAGCACTTAGAATGCAACAAGTAACAATGCTACAGCACTCCAACATAGCAACAAAGCATATGACAGTAATCTACATGAGATGCTTGAAAAAAGATGGACACTGAGCTACGGCTAGATCATACCACAACAGGTTCAAACAAGCATGGCAAAAGTGCAAAAGATAACAGGTTCACAGACTTGGTGAAATTACTGGACATGACTGAAACAGCATCAGGTAGCAATGTTCAGAGCACGAAATCAACATGCTACAGGAAGTAACATGGCAAAACAAGGCATGGAAGTATTCTACTAAATGCATATGACAAAAGTTCCTTACTGACCATAAGCCAAAAAGGAATAGAAGATATTATGGCGACCATGTAAACATAGCAAGTTTCGTTAACAGGTTCCAGACTTGGCAGAAAACAGAGCATGGCAGAAACAGACATTATGTGGGCATCTTAGTGAGCTTGATGCACGCATCACAAAGCAATGCATGACAAAACAAGCATACCTACAGAAAGATGGCATGTTTATGAAGCTATAAATGGCAAGTCCAAAAGCATAGCATGTATGAAACAACTACAACAAGCTTGGAAAATTTGAATATCATGTTAAGAATCTGCCTGTATTATTTTATAGCAAAAGTAGAGCAAGATTGAGTCATCCTATGGCACTCTACAATTGCAAACAAAGGCATGAATGGATCAATTACAACAATAGCTACAAAACATCCTTACTGAACATCTCCAAAAGGAGCATGGACCTCTCTGTAGCATCAAGTTTACATGGCAACAAAATAACAGAAGACAAAGAGAAATCACCAAGTCCCTGAAATCAGAAACATCACGAGGCCTGGTTTGCATGCTTGTGGTAGTCACCATATAGATCACAAAAATACATGGCATACACCTCTGGAAACATGGAATGGCATACATCAAAACACATGTAGAGCTCATGCCCATAAGATGCACAGATTAAATGCAACAAAAAATAACAAATCCTCAAGTTCTGATAAGTAACAGCAGATAACAGCAACTAGCACTCTTGCACCAGAGATTTGGGCATCAAGATGAACTCAAATGAACATGGTGAAATGGAACAAAATGTAGAACATCACGAGGCGAACATTTCGATATATTACACGCGCGAAACGGAGCTATATGCAGAGAGTTATGATGCGTTGAACAGGTGCACATACTGTAAAAATAATATGACTTAGAAATATTTTGGGGGGATCTCGGGGTCAACCTTAGGGGTTGACTGGATCGGGATCGGCCGGAGTTACTGCTCGAGGTCGCCGGCGCTGGAGCTGCTCACCGGAGCGGAGGAGGCCTGAGGAGAGGAGAGGAAGAGGCGCCGGACGGGGAGGGGCGCCGGGCGGCGTCCGCGGCGGCGGGCGGCGGCGATCGGCGGTGCAATCTTAGAGAAATTCTCAACGAATCTTCGGCAATAGCTTGCAAGACCAAGAAAACTGCGGAGTTGCTTGACATTCTGAGGAGGTTCCCAATTCACAATTGCGGACACCTTCTCGGGATTAACAGCGATGCCCTTGGCAGAGATGATATGACCAAGGTAAAGAACTTCATCAAGCCAAAACTCACATTTGGAAAACATCGCATAGAATTGATACTCTGTGAGCTTGTCGAGCACCAATCGCAAATGTTTGGCATGATCCTTCTTATTCTTGGAGAAGACCAATATATCATCGAGATACACCAGGACGAATTCATTGGTATAGGGGTTGAAGATGAAATTCATCATCCGAGAGAATGTTGGAGGAGCATTGACAAGGCCGAAAGACATGACAGTATATTCATAAGAACCAAAGCTTGTTTTGAATGCTGTCTTGGGAATATCTTCTTCATGAATGCGAATATGATGATAACCCATACGAAGGTCAAGCTTGGAGAATACTTTAGCACCTTTAAGTTGCTCGAATAGCTCATTGATGTTGGGAAGTGGATACTTGTTCTTGATTGTCTTCTTGTTCAATGGATGGTAGTCGACACAAAGTCGGTCCGTGCCATCCTTCTTCTGGACAAAAAGAACACCACAACCCCATGGAGACGAACTCGGTCTGATCAAACCCAGACGCTCTTGTTCATCGAGCCGTTTCTTCAATTCCTTGAGCTCCTTGGGTCCAAGCTTGTATGGACGCTTGCAAACGGGTTCAGTGCCCGGCTCAAGATCGATAACGAACTCAACTGGCCGGTGAGGAGGCATACCCGGAAGCTCTTCTGGAAAGACATCTTGGTACTCACAAACGACTGGAATTTGAGAGATGGCATTCAATTCGTCCTTCTCATTGAGAGAAAACAACCGAATGGTTTCATCACGAGCGGCATAGATGATAACATCCTCAAAAGAGTGTGTCAATTGAATTTCCCTGGCTGCACAATCAAGTTGAGCCTTGTGCTTAGAAAGCCAGTCCGTCCCGAGAATAAGATCAATATCCGAGTCACCAAGAACAATTGGAGAAGACAGAAATTTATAGTTCCCCATCTTGATGTGTTGAGGATATATACCTTAGAGTCACCCGCCAGGAGGGGCCGGGTTACCCATAATGGTCATTGCCAGAAGCCCGGCGCCAAACTTGAAGACGGTGGGCCAAAGATGGGCCTAAGACCCGGATATGGCCTAAGGCCCGTAGGTACAATTATTATTATGGTAGAACTTGTAGTGTAAGGCAAGAATAGTTGAGAGTCCGAGCCGGACACTCTTATGAGCCGGCCGGGACTCTGAGGGCTGCTGGGCGTCAGCCTCCCTATATAAAGGGACGACCCGGCAGCGGTTTGAGGACAAGAAAGATCTCATCGAGAGCCAGGCATAGCAGTTAAGCTCCCTGGTCATCGAAACCCTAATCAATACCACCTCAACTGGACGTAGGCTTTTACCTTCACCGTAAGGGGCCGAACCAGTATAAACCCTCGTGTTCCTTGTCCCGTTAACCCCTTCAAGCTTCCTAGTGGAGATGGCTCCACGACGAAGTCCTAGCTTGAGGACATCTGCCGTGACAATTCCACGACAGTTGGCGCCCACCGTGGGGCCAGCGCACGGTGGATTTGAGTTCTTGAAGGGCAGCTTCGAAGGGCTCAAGGGATACGCTGTGGGCCGGATGACCAAGAGTCGTCGCGGCAAGCTCTACATCGACGATGCAGGCTGGGGCCCCGACGCCGGCTCAATTGAGTACGGGTACCGGGTCCCCTTCGGCAGAATTCATGTTTTCATTGGCAAGATTGGTGAGCCGGGCCCTGAGCCGGATCTCTGCGCCGATCTCATCGAGACGGCTCAGCGTGCGCGACCCGCCCGGGCCCCGCCTGCCTTAAGGCATGCTTTTGTGGGATGTATCCATGGAGGGCTCTCTGATCGATCTGGATCTGGTGATGAGACGGCCGCCGGCTCTGACGGTGAGTCGTCCACCGATGAGTGAAACTCGCTGTATCAACTTCAAGATGGCCGGCTCATGGGTTGTTCCGATGGTGATAGTATTACGGACCCGTTTGAGCCACCAAGTCAGGTTGGAGCCTTCATGGCCGGGGCGCAGCCTGTTCAGAACCTTGCTACTGGAGCGGGAAACCCGGTGCCTTCACCGGCTCAGGTGCTGATGGATCTCACGGACAAGATGACGCCCCTGTTAACTGCCGCGATTGACCCGTCGGATCAAGCTCAGCATGATGCGGAGGTGGCGCAATTAAAGTTAGATCTAGTGAAAGCTAAGGAGGATCTGGCAGCGGAAGGGATCAGGATGGCGGCGGAGAGGGCGGCTCTCGACGCCCAAACTCAGTTGATCCAGGCGCAGTCCTTCCGGCTCACGATGGATCAAAACGCGTCCAATGAGGTCATGAGAAGGAGGCATCAAAAGGCCCAATCTCGACTCCCTCCGGTTTACGATCCACGCAACCTTTTCAACACGCCAGGTGCAGGGTCTAGTAACCCGCCAGGGGTCATAGTGCCCGGGTCTGGGACCCCTATTCAGCCACAAGTGATGGGGCCTCCCCAGGTGCCCCCTGCCCCGCCTTAGTACGTGCCCATACCACCGGGTCATTATGCCAACCCGCTGGAGAACATGGTCGCCGCGGCAGCACGGCTGGCGGCTCTCCCAATTGACGGCGACTCTCCGACAGCTATTGAAACCCGCCGGGTCAGGGAACTCCTTCAGACAGCACTAGCGCAGCAAGAGGCGTACTCCTACAGCCGGGACAGGATCCACTCGACCCCTCGTCCAGGCCGGAGCCCGAGTTACAGCAGACACATGGTCTCAGCGACCGGCTCAAGTAACGTCCGACGCCATGACCCGCCCCCTGTCCATGGCCCGGCTCATAACGGAGCCTTTCACGCAGCAGACCAAGACAGAGCGCGGCAAGAGGCGGAGCAGGTGCCTCAGTTAACGGCTTACCAGACTCCCCCGGCTTATCCGACGACTTCCGTCGACGTGGGTATCCCTACGAGGACTGGAGGTGTCCCTTGTTTAGTGCCGGATCTCCGCAATGAACGTCTACCCAAGGACTTCAAAGGGCCTAGGAAGGTGCCTAATTACATGGCTGATTTACAACCCAGAGCCTGGATCGAGAGTTACGAGATGGCCATGGAATTGCTGGAGGTCAGTGAAGCGGCGATGGCCAAGTACTTCACCATGATGCTAGATGGGACTGCCCGCACTTGGCTGAAAGGGCTACCACCGAATTCCATCGGGTCTTGGGCTGAGCTGAAAGCCCGGTTCATCAAAAACTTCAAAGATACCTGTAGGCAGTCTATGTCAATTGTGGATTTGACTAACTGTAAGCAGCAGGAGGGTGAATCCACGACGCATTGGGTTCGCCGGGTCAAAGAGATCATACATTCATCAGATAAGATGGATGCCGGCTCTGCAGTCTTAATGTTGGAGCAGAATTGTCGTTTTGTGCCCCTGAAGATGAAACTCGGGCGGCTTAAGCGCGACTGCAATGATATGGGTACACTAATGGCGGCTCTTGTCAAGTACGCCGATTCTGATGGTACCAAGGACCCCCCTTCAGATGATGAAAGGACAGGGAAGGGAAAGAAGAACGGCAACAGCAAGGGTCCTCAGCATAACCCGGGGAACCAAGGAGGTGGCAAGCGCAAGGCCGATGGCAGCCTAGAGTTCGTAGCCAATGCCAGCTCACAGGGTAATAACCAGCGATGCAAGGGGAGGCCCCCTCCCCGAGCCGGCGGGTCAGGCCCGGCGTTGGAGCAGCTGTTGAATGAGCCTTGTCCAAGGCATGGCTCTAGAGAGAGGCCAGCTACCCATCTATGGAAGAATTGTGCAATCATGAAGGCCTTTAAGAATTACAATGGCCCGGGCGGCGGCTCAGGCACCGGCGGTTTTCATGGCCCGAGCGGCGGCTCTTCTAATCCTCAGAACGGCCAAGGGGGCTTTAATCAACAGTCTGGCCAGGGTCATCAGCAGCAGCAGGGGGGTTATCAGACCAATCCAAAGCAGCTTAGCGGTGGGCAGTACCATGTGTTTACCACCAGTCTGTGTAAGCGAGATCAGAAGCTTCATAAGAGGGCTGTGAATGCTGTTGAGCCGGCGGTTCCATGCTATTTACGATGGTCTGAGCAGCCTATAGTGTGGAGTAGGGAGGATCACCCTCCCCGGGTGGATAATCCGGGTCACTTGGCCTTGGTGGTGGCTCCTCAGGTGGGAGGATATAAGTTCACTAAGGTGCTCATGGATGGAGGCAGCAGCATCAACATCCTCTATTATGAGACGTTCCGTCGTATGGGGTTGATTGATAAGAACCTCAGCCAGTCAAACACTATTTTCCACGGTGTGGTACCTGGTAAGTCGGCTTATCCAGTCGGCAAGATCAAGCTGGAAGTGGCCTTTGGAGATGAGCACAACTACAGGGTGGAAATATTGACCTTTGAGGTGGTCAAGATAAGAAGTCTGTCCCATGCCATATTTGGGCGGCCGGTTTACGCCAAGTTCATGGCACGACCGTGTTACGTGTATTTACAGCTCAAGATGCCGGGTCATAATGGGACCATTACGGTTCACGGAAGCCGGAAGCTGGCTCTGGAGTGTGAGGAAGGCGATGCAGCTTATGCAGAGTCTGTTTGTGCAACGGAGAGTTGAAGTTTTACAAAGACAATGTTGACCCAACAGATATGACCTCTCTGAAAAAGCCGACTACGGAACATGAGCTGGCAATGAATTTAAGTCGGCGGATGAGACTAAGCTTGTGGATTTCGTTCCAGGTGACTCATCTCAGCAGTTTAGCATCAGTGCCAATCTGGATCCAAAATAGGAAAGCGCGCTCATCGAGTTCATCCATGAGAATAGGGACATCTTCGCATGGAAACCTTCTGACATGCCAGGTGTACCTAGAGAACTCGCTGAGCACACTCTCAATGTTGATCCGAAATTTAAGCCGGTCAGGCAGTTCCTTCGGCGGTTTAATGAAGAGAGGCGGAAAGCTATTGGTGAAGAGGTGGCCCGGCTCTTGGCGGCCGGGTTTATTGTTGAAGTGTTTCACCCAGAATGGTTAGCTAACCCGGTGCTCGTACTCAAGAAGAACGGCACTTGGCGGATGTGTGTGGACTACACGGACTTAAACAAGGCGTGTCCGGCTGATCCTTGTGCGCGCTTAAGTTTCTTGGATGCTTATTCCGGATATCATCAGATTAAAATGGCAGTTAAGGACCAGGAGAAGACGGCGTTCATCACTCCCTTTGGAGCCTTCTGCTATGTGTCCATGCCCTTTGGACTCAAGTGTGCACAGGCGACTTACCAGCGTTGCGTGCAGAACTGTCTTCATAACCAGATTGGGCGCAATGTTCATGCTTATGTGGACGATATTGTGGTTAAGTCCATAAAGGAGGAAACCCTGATAGATGATTTGAGAGAAACCTTTGATAATCTCCGGGTTTACAAGATGATGCTTAACCCGGCCAAGTGTGTTTTTGGTGTTCCTGCAGGCAAGCTCTTGGGTTTCTTGGTTTCTGACAGAGGCATTGAAGCTAACCCGGAGAAGATCAAGGCCATCACCTCCCTGGCTAAGCCGGCGTGTATAAATGACGTTCAGCGCTTGGCGGGTCGCATCGCTGCTTTAAGCCGGTTTATAAGCCGTTTGGGTGAGAAGGCCATGCCATTATATCAGTTGATGAAGAAAACTGATAACTTTGTCTGGAATGATGCAGCTAATACTGCTTTTGAGGATTTGAAGAAGCAGCTGGCAGAGCCCCCAGTCCTTGCTGCTCCGGTTGATAAGGAGCCTTTATTACTGTATGTGGCGGCGAACACACGAGCCGTCAGTGTGGCTGTGGTGGTGGAGCGCAAGGAAGAGGGTAAGGAGCATCCGGTTCAGCGGCCGGTTTATTATGTCAGCGAAGTGCTCATCGAGTCCAAATAGCGGTATCCACATTGGCAGAAGCTTGTTTATGGTGTGTTCATGGCAAGCCGGAAGCTTAAGCATTATTTCCAGGGTCATCCCATCACTGTGGTCAGTTCTGCCCCTCTTGGTGATATCATTCAAAACAGAGAGGCCACAGGGAGAGTGGCTAAGTGGGCCATCGAGCTCGGACCTCATGGTCTCAAGTATGTGCCACGCACTGCTGTTAAGTCTCAGGCCTTGGTGGATTTTATCAATGATTGGACAGAATCACAAGTACCCGAGCAAAAGCCGGATAACACATATTGGACTATTCACTTTGATGGGTCCAGGCAGTTGGAGGGCTTGGGGGCTGGAGTCGTATTGGCTTCCCCTAAGGGTGATAAGTTCCATTATGTGCTACAATTGATGTTTCCTTGTACCAACAACGCAGCTGAGTACGAGGCCTTGCTCCATGGTCTTCGGATGGCAAAGGAGATGAGCTTGAGCCGGGTAAGGTGTTTTGGCGACTCAGACTTGGTGGCTCAACAAGTTTCAGGCAAGTGGGACTCTAAAGACCCTCTCATGGCGGCTTATCGCCGCGAAGTTGATGCCATTGCTGGGCACTTTCAGGGTTATGAAGTAGAGCACATCGATCGCAAGAAGAACGAGGCGGCTGATGCTTTAAGCCGGCTGGGCTCTCAGCGAAAACCGGTGCCGCCTAATACTTTCCTGGACGTCCTGTATAACCCTTCTGTTAAGTTGCCTACAGAGGAAGACTTGGCTGTCCCTGACCCGGAGGCACGACTGGTGGCGGCTCTCCACGTCATACCGGACTGGACAATGCCCTATTTGGCTTACATGACCCGGGGAGAGTTGCATGAGGACGAAACTTTGGCCAGACAAATAACCCGGCGGGCTAAGTCAATGATTGTTATCAATGGTGAGTTGCATCACCGCAGTGTTACATGAGCGTTTCAGCGTTGTGTCTCCCCTGAGGAAGGTCAAGAGATCTTGCGTGAGATTCATGAAGGGGATTGTGGCCATCACGCCGGCTCAAAGTCTCTTGTGGCCAAGGCTTTTCGCCATGGTTTTTATTGGCTGACGGCTCATGCTGATGCGGAGGACTTGGTCAGTAAATGTGATGGGTGCCAAAGGTTCTCACGACGGGCTCATGTGCCGGGTCAGGAGCTGAGGATGATCCCAATTACTTGGCCCTTTGCGGTCTGGGGGCTTGATATGGTTGGGCCTTTCAAAAGATCCAAGGATAAGAAGACCCACCTCTTGGTGGCAGTTGACAAATTTACCAAGTGGGTTGAAGCGGAGCCAGTTAGCAAGTGTGATGCGGCCACGGCGGTTCAATTTATGAAAAAGGTGATTTTTCGCTTTGGCTTTCCACACAGCATTATAACTGACAATGGCACCAATTTATCCAAAGGCGCCATGGAAGAGTTTTGTCAACGAGAGCACATCCGACTTGATGTTTCCTCAGTGGCTCATCCTCAATCCAATGGTCAGGCTGAGAGAGCTAATCAGGAGATTCTGAAGGGCATCAAGCCCCGGCTTTTGGTCCCTTTGCAACGGACGCCGGGTTGTTGGGTGGAGGAGTTGCCCTCCGTGTTATGGAGCATCAATACTACTCCTAACAGGTCTACAGGCTTCACGCCTTTCTTCATGGTTTATGGGGCAGAAGCAGTCCTCCCCAGTGACATCCGTCATGGCTCGCCTCGAGTGGCGGCTTATGTTGAGACGGATAATGAACAGGTGTGCCAAGATGCTCTTGACTTGTTGGACGAACAGCGTGATGTGGCAGCAGCTCGCTCAGCAATTTACCAACAAGACCTGCGCCGTTATCATAGTCGCCGGGTTAAATCCCGGGTCTTCCAGGAAGGCGATCTCGTGCTCCGACTCATCCAAGATCAAACTGATGCGCACAAGTTATCTCCACCTTGGGAAGGGCCCTTTGTGGTCAGCAAGAACTTGCACAACGGGTCATATTACCTCATTGACATTCGGGAGCACAAAGATTCACGTAAGTCGGAGGAAGAGACCCGTCGGCCGTGGAACATAGCTCAGCTTCGGCCTTACTACACTTGAGCCACCGGCTCTCATAATGTACATATCTCTCTAAGCCATGTATATGTTATGATAAGCAATAAAGCAGGACCTCTGTCCTTTTTTCTCCTCCAAATGTGCACGTGTTGTTTTCATTGCAAGATTAACATGATAACTTGAAGGAGGATCCGGCTTATGATCGTATTCGAATCTAGCCGTAGGTAATAAGGTCACTTGGGGGCTTCCTGTTCAAACATAGGTCGTATTCGAACCAAAGAGAACATAGCTGTCGATACCCATTTGATTGGCAAAGTGCCGAGCTCATTGGGGAGTTTTCTTTGATCATATTTGAATCATAGTTTAACCCCTTTGGGAACCGACGTGGATCGTATTCGAATCAGCGTCGTTAAACAATTCTTAAAATCACTTGGGGGCTTCCTGTTAGAACATGGGTCATATTCGAACCAAAGAGAACATAGCTGTCGATACCCTTTTGATTGGCATCGCCACACCCATTGGGGGCTATATGATCGTATTCGAATCCTAGCATAACCCCTTTGGGACGGGTCTCTGGTCGTATTCGAACTGGAAGCCCCTAAGTTTTTCTGATTTGTAGCGAGCTTCTTCTGATTATTTCAAGTGTGTACGGCCGGGTTTCACTTTGCCGGCTTAACTTTTATTTACAGGGTTAATCGAATACAACCGGCGTCATTAAAACTGGTAAACCGGTGTTGAGGTACCAATCTTATTGCCCGGGTTATGTAAGCCGGAAGTGTGCTTGCAGGCTGGTGAGTGTATTGTTACGGTTATATTAAGGACGTAACTGAGGACCAGTCTTTTTGATTCATATTCCGGGTTATATGTTTCCACCTATGCTTCTCAGTGCGGTAAACCGCCTAGAGACTTGTGATTTGTCCTTCTATGCAGGATAGTTAAGGACAATTATTTTGAGCTTAAGGAAAATGAATGATCGATTATGACCCGGAGAAATATAAAGGAGACAACTTCAAAGGATTTCAGCATTCAATGCGTGCACGATGGCACGGCAAAGTTAAAGTATTTATCCTACTCTATTACAAGACTCATCGAGTCCAAAAGAGTGAAACATTGTTTTGTAAGCCGCCTGCCGAGTTAAGATGCTTGCTGGGTTGACGTCTCCGGCTCATCCCTCTCTTCTCCTCCGGCTGTTCCCAAGACCTGGAAAGTTGATGACTTCCATTCGACGCCGCTCAGAGCTTCGAATTGAGCTTCCTCGTCAATTAACCCGGCCGGGTCAATCTCTGGGGCGAAGGTGTGCTGACGAGCCGGCGGGATTAAACTGAGGGCTTCATAGCGCGGGGTCGGGATCCTCTGATTTTCCGCATTGTAACCCGGCTGGTACTTGGTCAGATCTGTGTCGTTTCCAATGAGGGTGGCCACCGGGTGTATGATCTTCACGCAGGCGGCAAAGTCCCTTTGGTCGAAGGCTGTGACGTCTTCCTTCAAACATGGATAGCCGAGGGCGATGTCCGCCGGGTCTAACTCTGGAAGGAACGCATTGGCCCGGCTCAGCGCGGCAATCGCTCCGGCTCTTGCAGAGGCCCGTCGCAGCTCTTGGATACGTTGAGGCAGAACGGCGAGCCGGCAAAGAACTTCCGCCAGGTGAGTCGGCACCTCGTTGGATAGGGCCACCACAGCCAAGGCACGCTGTGACCCGGTGTAGAGTTGCTCCACCAGGGTGTACACGGCCTTCAGCTTGGTTACCACACTCTGGTTGAGGTTGGCACTTCTGGGACCTGTTTTAACAAAATCAGATAAGCCGCCGACAAGGATGAGTTATGAGATATAAAGATTCTAAACTTGATGAAAGCCGGTGAGATGACTTACCGAAGATTGCGGCAACCATCTGGGACACCTGGCGCTTTAAGCCGGAGAGTTCGGCGGTCTTCTCTGAGAGAGCTTTCTCCGCCTGTTCGGCCCGGTTCACCAGAGTGGCCTTCTCCTCGGCCCAGGCTCTCTGTTCAGCATCAAAGTCTGTCTTCAGCTTTTCTTGTGCAGCAATGCTGGACACAAATTTCACATTTGCTTTCCGGGTCTCCGTCTCTTGCGTCTTCAGACGGGTCTTGAGATCAGCAATGTCAGCTTCAAACTTTTTGCCAGCAGCCTGCATAATTTCCGGGTTATAGCATGAACAGTTACTATACAATCTTAAAAGTCCCAAGCAAAGGCACTTGGCACTTGGGGGCTAATGCATATTGAACGTTTCTATCTACAAATTGCCGGTTCAATTGAGTAAGCCGGAACTTAAGTCTACAACATATTCAGTCATAAGTCGTCGACTTGGGGGCTAGCATGGTAAAGGTAACTATGCAGTAAGTAAGAAGACAAAAGAATAATACCTCAGACTTCTGCTGAATTTGGCTCACCATGGCAATCTCAGCATCCCGGCTCTTGTGCACTTGGCTGAGTAGCCAGAGACGAGCTCTCCAATGCTCAGGTTGGTGTAGTCGGTGAGGTCCAGATTAACCCGGCGGGGCTGAAGCAACTCCCCCTTGGCAGAACACTTGGCCAGTGCAGTAGGTCTCCCCGGCTCAACATATTCCGTCCAGGTGATTACCACGTCCGTGTCATCTGCTGGTGGAGCCGAGCTGGAGGCCTCCGGGTTAGCAGAAGCTTCTGCTATGGGCTTGTTGGTTGGAGCAGCAACCTCAGGAGCAGAGGCAGCTGGCGGTTCTTGAGCGGCTACCTCCGGCTCAGGCAGGTCCGGCTCATCGGCCGGCTTGTTCTTCTTCGCCCTTTTGCTGAGTTTTGCTTGGGCACTGAAAAGACAGAAAGGTTACGCACAAAAATTTAAGTACAGACAATGTACAACATGAGATGATCATTTTTACCCGGGCACAGTCTTGAAAGCCGGCAGGTTCGACTGCATAGAGTCGCCCGAAGAGGGGGAAGTCTCCTGATAATTTGAGTCAGAAGAATTGAGCGGCTGACGTATAACACCCGCCAAAGGATGAAAAGGGTACAAGTCGGAGATAACCTCAGTGCGGCGCTTCCTCGATGCGTCGGGTAACCCGGAGGAGAGGTCGGCGTCCTTGTTGGTCCGGGTGTGACGCCGGCTCTCATGAACCTGTCGCTTCAAAATAAATTGAGGATCTTGATAAGCTAAAGGATGTGAAAATCTTACTTTCCGGGTTACCCTTCGGACTTTCAGCCTTGGCAAGGGCTCCGAGTCGGAGGAAAGTGACATTACCTCTTCAACCACCGGGTTACTTGCGCCGGTGTCATCCTGTTGAGAAATAGTATTGATAAGGTGGACAGAAATAAACAGCAGATTTAGCAAGAGCTTACAGGTTCAGGGGTTACCTCTGACTCGGAGCTGTCGCTTAATTGCATCAGCTCAGAAGCAGTGGGCCTACTTCCCTTCTTATGGGGAGCGGCTTTCTTGGCGGCTTTCTTCGTCTTTCTGGCCTTCTTGGCCGCCTCATGGTCATATTTGACCTTCCAAAATTTGTCATCAGCCTGAAAAATACAATGATGATTCCTTAAAAGATTCAGATGAAAGTTATATACAGAAGAAGATAAGATGTTCAGATCAGCGGCTTACCGCTGGGGCTGGGTTGGTCTTGCAGAAGGGGGCTAACCCGGTCCTCCCGCAGTCTGCGAGGCTCTCGTTCAAGAGAGCCTTGGTCATATCCTCTGCAACATCTTCAGGAAGATCGTTGCGGCTGTGTCTCTGGGGGTCATCCTTTCGGCCCGTGTACTCGCACATTAAGCCGGGGCGGCGGCTCAATGGGATCACCTGCGAGGAGATCCAGACCCGGACCAGATCGATTCCGTTGAGACCATTGCCCAGGAGAGCCTTGATCCTGTTGATGGTGGGGAGCAAGGGTTGGCGCTCCGCTTGAGTCAGCTTGTCTGACAGAGGGTGTGTTGGTTCCAGACGCGAGGGGCGAAAGCCGGGCAACAGACTCTCATCAGCCGGCGACGTGTCTTGGCAATAGAACCATGTCTGGTTCCAGTCTTTGGGGTGGCTTGGCGGCTCTGCGTAAGGGAAAAGGCAGTCCCTCCGCCTCTGAATGGAGATGCCACCAAGCTCCAAACTTGGCCCATTGGCGCACTCATTCTGACGGTTCAGGTAGAAGAGCTCTCTGAAGAGCAGCAGGCTGGGCTCCTCTCCAAGGTAGACCTCGCAGAACACTTGGAAGTTGCAGATGTTGGACACCGAGTTGGGTCCTATATCTTGTGGCCACAGGTCAAAGAAGTTCAGCACGTCTCTAAAAAACTTTGAGCCGGGCGGTGCGAAGCCCCGGCTCATATGATCCGCAAAAATGACCACCTCCCCGTCCTTTGGCTGTGGTCTCTCCTCTGACGGGTCAGGGGCACGGTAGGACATGACATCCTTCTTGGGCAGGTAGCCTGACTTGACAAAATTTGCTAACGTCTCGTTGGTGACATTGGACCTCATCCAATTGCAAGTGATGGAGGCTTTAGGAGCTTTGGGAGGCATGCTGAAAGTCGGCAGCCTATGATAAAAGGAAATGGCCGGTTTAATTATAAGCCGGAGGAAATTTACAGTTCAATGTTAAAGTGGCGGCTTATGGAGGGGACTAATGACATATATCTAGGTGCATCAGGTTATTTAAGCCGCCCAAGGTGTTGAGAGTAATTTGATTGTCTACGGCCTTATCACAGATGAGCCGGAAAAATCTATGGCGCATGGTCTCCTTTGAGTCGGAAGGTTCTACGGCGTGTAGTTTCTTTAAACCGGAAATGTAAGCCGCCGTGGCTCAACGAGTGCAGTTTTTTACTAAGTGTGGTGAAAACAAGTTTCACACATTGCGGTAAATAATTTGGATCAAGTGGTCGGCAGAAAAAGAAAATTTCTAGACCTAAAAACAGACGCGAGGGAAGTTCTTGGGCTTGAATGGGGCCTTTAGGCAGTCAAAAGAGATCTACTTGCATTTGAAATGAGTGCCAAACAGCTACCGCGGCAGGTCTATACAGGTCTAAGATCAAAAAGGGCAGTAAAAATCAAATCTACCGAAGGCCCGCGATGAACTACGAAGAACAGAGGAAGAACTACGGAGCCCTAGTGCGGATCTGCCCTATGGAGTAGCGAGGACTCACCGGTGCTGAAGAGATGCGGAGGTTGCCGCCGTTTGTCTGGACCGAGTCAGGGTGATGCAGCGGCCAAGGTTGACAAAGACCGGGGGCGCGGCGGCGGCGGCGGAGCTCAAGCTCGAGCAGAGGAACAGTGGCGCGAGGAGGAAGAAGAGTGGATGAAGGCCCGTCGGGCCGGGCTATTTATAAGGGCGAGCTCATAAGTGGGCACGAGAAACGAAGAGACCGCGGCGTGGTTATCTCCCCATGAAACGCCTCGATTTTCGGGATGGCAGTAAAGATAAGATCCGTTGCGGATCTGGTGGAGTAAAAAACGGGCTTAATGGAAGATGACGTCACGGCGGATTACCCGGAGTCCAGAGGATGACGTCACGCCGGGTTATGGCCTTCACACAAATGGTAAGCCGGAGATTTTTTTCCATCAAAAGAATTGAAGATTGACATGAGCCGGCTCAAATCAATCTAGAGCCTAATGTTGAGGATATAGACCTTAGAGTCACCCTCCAGGAGGGGCCGGGTTACTCATAATGGTCATTGCCAGAAGCCCGGGGCCAAACTTGAAGACGGTGGGCCAAAGATGGGCTTAAGACCCGGATATGGCCTAAGGCCCGTAGTTACAATTATTATTATGGTAGAACTTGTAGTGTAAGGCAAGAATAGTTGAGAGTCCGAGCCGGACACTCTTATGAGCCGGCCGGGACTCTGAGGGCTGCTGGGCGTCAGCCTCCCTATATAAAGGGACGACCCGGCAGCGGTTTGAGGACAAGAAAGATCTCATCGAGAGCCAGGCATAGCAGTTAAGCTCCCTGGTCATCGAAACCCTAATCAATACCACCTCAACTGGACGTAGGCTTTTACCTTCACCGTAAGGGGCCGAACCAGTATAAACCCTCGTGTTCCTTGTCCCGTTAACCCCTTCAAGCTTCCTAGTGGCGATGGCTCCACGACTAAGTCCTAGCTTGAGGACATATGCCGTGACAATTCCACGACATGATGGAAACATCCGGAACTATCGAGTTGGCTCTCATTGACTTCCCCAGAGAAACAACACCCGATGGTTTATCCAGATAAGACCAAGTAAAATCATTCTTTGCAATGAACGATCTCGACATGAAACAAAGCGATGCACCAGTATCAAAAAGAACTTGTTAACATAGTGACCTTTCTGCTGACACTTGTTAACATAGTGACCTTTCTGCTGACACTTGTTGCAAGTCACCTCTGAGAGTGGACGATGATAAGGCGCATTCGACTTTGGAGCTTGATTCTGAGACTTGTTCTGATAGCCAGAGTTGGAAGAGTGGGAAGATCCATGACCACCTTTGTTCTTCTGCTGGTAAGGCTGACGAAACGGAGGAGGAGGGGGCAACCAGAACTTCTGTTGCTTAGCATCCACTAGTGAGGAAGAAGAAGACTGAACTGCATCCCTGACTCTCTTCTTAGAAGCCTCACACTTGAGCTGAGCAGCCTCTTGCTTCAGTGCCATGTTATAGAATTGATCAAACTGAGTATGCTCAACAAGAACGAGAGCTAACTGCAGATCCTCTCTGAGGCCACCTCTGAAGTGATAGATCATGCTCTTTTCATCAGGAACGTCTTGTTTAGCGAAGCGAGCAAGTTTCTGAAACTAGATGTTGAATTGATACACAAACATGCTGCCTTGCTTGAGATTGCGGAACTCCTCATGCTTGCTCTCAACAACACTTTGTGGAATGTGGTGCGCTTTGAAGTCCCGACAGAAGTCAGTCCAAGTGATCACACGACCTCCTCTGGAATCTTTGTATTGTTGATACCAATCAGCAGCTTGGTCCTTGAGGTGAAAAGAAGCGAACTTGACATAGTCCTCAGGCCTGACATTGCTACATTCAAAATGCTTGTTGATGTCCACGAGCCAATCATCGGCATCCGTGGCCTCGGCACAGTAGCTGAAAGACTTGGGCTGATTTGCGAGAAACTGGTTGACAGTAGCAAAGTGAGGCTGATTGTTGCCTTGGCCTTGATTGCCTTGCCCTTGGGTGCGTTCTTGCAAGAGTTGCAAAATCATCTGAGCATTGGCGTTGGTGGCTGCCATGATAGCTTGCCATGCCTCCGGAGGCGGAGGTGGTGGCGGAGGGTTTGCCTAACTCCCTTCATTGCGTTCCGGATTCCGACGCATTGGCGGAGCCATCCTGAAGAGGGTGACATCCGTTAGCATCTTGATTGACAAAATAGACAAGTAGAATTGACGGATAGAAATTGCAACATATAGTCTTCACAATAAACATTCGAACGAAGATGAACGAATGAATTCCATAGTAAATCATCACACTTCCATTAAGTTGAGAAGCCACTTAGAAAAAAAGTATGGAATCAACATTTGACTTCGAAGCAACTCGAATACCACAAATCAAAACAAAACAAAGTATTGGCTTGCAAAATAAGCCGGAACAAACATATGATAGAGATTTCGTCCGAAGTTTTCGTGGTGGGGCCCACACGGGCTCGATCGTACAGCACCATCATGTACAAGGCAGTGCACATGACATACGAAGCGTCCCCGAGTCGGCATAGCCAAGGACTCTTTAAGACACTACGAGACCACTGTAAAACCAACCGTGGAAAGGCGGACCACTGGACGTCGAACCCCAATCTCATATCATCCGTCTGTCGGAAAGATATCCTAAGAGCTACTTGAATTCCCACTTATAAACTCCCGAAACTTTCTGGTTATGCAATCTGGTGTTGGGGATACAGGGGACACAAAATATATCACCCAAACTAGCAATCCCTAGATCCAGCTGTATCCATCCGTCAACACATAACCAAGAAACCTTCGGAAATCGTGTACCTCAACCTTCGAAAAGCATCCGTTATACGAGTTATGGCAATACTCCCGAACTCCCGCCCCAGTACTGGGTGGCATCAAGGTGATCTCACCAACAACTGCATAAAAGAGATTTCGATGTCGGCGAAACTCAGGTATTCCAGAACTGCAATGATAAAATTGTGACGACAACACCTCGGAGCTCAACTCCCCGGGACACTGCCACAACCCCTAAATGTCAGGAGGCACCAAGAACAATGTTCTCGTCACAAAACCATCGAAACGATTCTAAGATACCCGCGTGATCCTAAGTTTTTTTTAGTGAAATTTGAGGAGAGAAGAGTCAAAACTTCTATGTCAGGAGACCTCACCAGAGCGACGAAGGGACTGAGGAGTAAAAAGAATCCTACTCTCTGATATATATAATCCTAAGACTCTAAACATTTTTGTTCTAGACTCAACAACGCCAGCTATTCGATCAAGCAGGGGCTCCTAAGTCGGGGATGGCTCTGATTACCAACTTGTAACGCCCATGATGCGGCTATATCTCCCACGTGTCGAGGCACGACTTAGAGGCATAACCGCATTGTGGTTTTGTCGCAAGAAGGGTCATCTTCACACAATCGCATGTAATGAACAAGAAAGGGATAAAGAGTTGCCTTACAATCGCCACTTCACACAATACATAAATATAATTCATACATCATCCAAAATCCACACATAGACCGACTACGATCAGAATCCAAATAAAAATAAGACAACCCCAAATGCTAGATCCCCGATCGTCCCAACTGGGCTCCACTACTGATCATCAGGAAAAGACACATAGTAACGACCACGTTCCTCGTCGAATTCCCACTTGAGGTCGATCCAATCATCTGCACTGGCATCGTCGGCACCTGCAACTGTTTTGGTAGAATCTGTGAGTCACGAGGACTCAGCAATCTCACACCCGCGAGATCATGACTATATAAGCTTGTAGGAAAGGATGGTGTAATGAGGTGGAGCTGCAGCAGGCACTAAGCATATATGGTGGCTAGCATACGCAAAGAGAGCGAGAAGAGAAGCAGCGGAACGGTCGTCAACTAGTAATGACCAAGAAGTGATCCTGAACTCCTACTTACGTCAAACAAAACCCAGAAACCGTGTTCACTTCCCGGACTCCGCCAGAAGAAACCATCACGGCTACACACATGGTTGATGTATTTTAATTAAGTCAAGTGACAAGTTCTCTACAACCGGACATCAACAAATTCCCATCTGCCATTGGAAATGATGAACAAGGTAGTAACTTGGCAAACCAAGCATGCCACTTGAAAGATGAAATGATTTTGGTCGAAATCGATATAAAGATCACCGGAAACGGATGCACGGTTTGCAAATGGCAAGCAAAACAAGAATGACACGAATCTGCGATTAACAGCATGATAGCACTTAGAATGCAACAAGTAACAATGCTACAGCACTCCAACATAGCAAAAAAGCATATGACAGTAATCTACAGGAGATGCTTGACAAAAGATGAACACTGAGCTACGGCTAGATCACACCACAACAGGTTCAAACAAGCATGGCAAAAGTGCCAAAGATAACAGGTTCACAGACTTTGTGAAATTACTGGACAGGACTGAAACAGTATCAGGTAGCAATGTTCAGAGCACGAAATCAACATGCTACAGGAACTTAACATGGCAAAACAAGGCATGGAAGTATTCTACTAGATGCATATGACAAAAGTCCCTTAATGACCATAAGCCAAAAAGGACAAGAAGATATTATGGCGACCATGTAAACATAGCAAGTTTCGTTAACAGGTTTCAGACTTGGGAGAAAACAGAGCATGGCAGAAACAGACATTATGTGGGCATCTTAGTGAGCTTGATGCACTAACCACAGAGTAATGCATGACAAAACAAGAATAACTACATAAAGATGGCATGTTTATGAAGCTATCCATGGCAAGAACAAAAGCATAGCATGTATGAAACAACTACAACAAGCTTGGCAAAATTGAACATCATGTTAAGAATCTGCCTGATTTATTTTATAGCAAAAGTAGAGCAAGATTGAGTCATGCTATGGCACTCTATAATTGAAAACAAAGGCATGAATGGATCAAGTACAACAATAGCTACAAAACATCCTTACTGAACATCTCCAAAAGGAGGATGGATCTCTCTGTAGCATCAAGTTTACATGGCAACAAAATAACAGCAGACAAAGACTTTGGAGAAATCACGTCCCTGAAATCAGAAACATCACGAGGCCTGGTTTGCATGCTTGTGATAGTCACCACATAGATCACAAAAATACATAGCATACACCTCTGGAAACATGGAATGGCATACATCAAAACACATGTAGAGCTCATGCCCATAAGATGCACAGATTAAATGCAACAAAAAATAACAAATCCTCAAGTTCTGATAAGTAACACCAGATAACAACAACTAGCACTCTTGCACCAGAGATTTGGGCATCAATATGAACTCAAATGAACATCGTGAAATGGAACAAAATGTAGATCATCACGAGACGAAAATTTCGATATATTACACGCGCGAAACGGAGCTATATGCAGAGAGTTATGATGCGTTGAACGGGTGCACATACTGTAAAAATAATATGACATTTCGGGGGGATCTCGGGGTCAACCTTAGGGGTTGACTGGATCGGGATCGGCCGGAGTTTCTGCTCGAGGTCGCCGGCGCTGGAGCTGCTCACCGGAGCGGAGGAGGCCGGAGGAGAGGAGAGGAAGAGGCGCCGGACGGGGAGGGGCGCCGGGCGGCGGGGGCGGCGTCCGCGGCGGCGGGTAGGGCGAGATCGGGCCCGCGGCGACGCTGGCCGGCGAGGCGCGCCGAGCGAGGCGGCGGGCGGCGGGCGGCGGCGATCCGCGAAGGCGGCGGCGATCGGCGGCGGGGCGAGGCGCCCGGGCGGCGGAGAGCGCGGGCCCGCGGGGGCCGGCTGCGGGCTCCCTGGGCCGCGGGCGGCGCGGCGTACGGGCGGCGGGCTGGGCGACACGTGGCGCCGCCCGGTTGGCTGCGAGCGTCGGTGGAGAAACGTCCGGCCGGCGGCGGACGTGTTCGGCGGCGCGGAGGAGCGGGTTAGGGTTTGGACTGCGAACGTATTTCGGGAGGGATGCATATATATAGCTAGAGGGAGCTAGGAGACTCCAAACGGAGTGCGGTTTTCGTCCACACGATCATGATCGAATGACCTAGAGCATGGAAGAGACTTAGAGGGGGTTTTGGGCAGGTTAGAGAGGGGTTTTGCTGCAACACACAAAAGGACTTTGCGGTTACCCGGTTAACCGTTGGAGAACCAAACGACCTCCAAATGGAACGAAACTTGACCGGTGGTCTTCCGATGTTATACCAAGGCCACTTGACAAGCCTCGGTCCATTCCGAGAACGTTTAACACCCGCTCACGAAAAGAAACAAGAGGGGTGCGCCGGAGGAGGTGGGCGTGCCGGATTGCAAAACGGACAACGGGGAAAATGCTCGGATGCATGAGATGAACACGTATGCAAAATGAGATGCACATGATGACATGATATGAGATGCATGACAAGAACAAAATGCAAAACGAAAACAAAACCCGACCATGGAGGGAATAGCATAACACATAGCCGGAAATGGCAAGAGTTGGAGTTACAAATATGGAAAGCTACATTCGGGGTGTTACAACTAGGGTCCTCAAAATCTTGTGGGCCTACAGCTGGGCCGGCCCATTATTGTCGGCGAAATCTCGTGGGCCTTTAGCTGGGCCGGCCGATTATGATCTACAAGAATCTTGTGGGCCTTTACCTGGGCCGGCCCATCATGGCACACAAAAATCTTGTGGGCCTTTACCTGGGCCGGCCCATTATGGCCCGCAAAATCTTGTGGGCCTTTAGCTGGGCCAACCCATTATGGTCCGCAAAATCTCGTGGGCCTTTAGCTGGGCCGACCCATTATGGTCCGCAAAATCTTGTGGGCCTTTAGTTGGGCCGACCCATTTAAACTTGATGGGCCGGTCCATGTGTCAACATATCATAGGCGCGTCTTGCCCATTGGATGAGTGACACCTGTGCCAACGCGGACCTGACACATGTCTCCTCCAGCCAATGATGATTTTACACGTGGAAAATCCCCATTGGTCGGGGCTATTAACGGGTTATTGGATCCAAAACCCGACCTGATAGCTTAACGGCGTTCCGTTACGGTGGATGCCACGTGTCGGTCACCCTTGACGAAAGCACTTCTGTGACGCGCGATTTATCGTCATGGAAGTGGACACTTCCGTGATGATAATTTTGGTAATGTCATGGAACACTTCTACGACAACACATGTTTGACTATCTTGATTATGTCATAAATTTGTCATGGATGTACATGCATGACAAAAAACGCAACCTACTATGACAAACACGTATCATCACGGAAGTGTATTTTTTTTGTAGTGTACTTACCCCCCATTCTAGTGTCAGACTTAGAACCACGACAGTTGGCGCCCACCATGGGGCAGGTGTCTTAGCGACTTTCCGGTGAGGTTGCGGTGTTTTCGATTCTCATCATCATGGTTTCCGGTGGTGGATTGGCTGAGGGCCGCGAGATCCGTCTCGACGCACTCGTCTTCGTCGCCGACAACTCCACCTGGCTCCAGGAGGCCCCTCTCGACATCGAGAGACTCCCCGTCCACGGGGCAACACACTTTTGCGCGTGCGTTCCCGGCGTCCTTCTGCGGCAGCCGTCGACCCAGTATCGGTCGGCTCCCGCGGTGTCTTCGCTCCCCGCTGTTCACCGTCGCAAGCGATCCAGTCGGTCGCGACTTCAGCAGTGGGTGAAGCACGCGGTGGCACGTCAGTCGGCCACCCCTCAAGTCGCGGCAATCGAGCCCGATGAATCTCTCTATGACCTGTTCGATCTGTCGACTGGCTCCGTCGAGACCTTGTCCGAGTGCGACAGCAGCGACCCTGCGGCAGAGGTCCTGATGGTCGACACACCGCGCAGCCCACCTGGCATGCGTCGCAACGGTGGCAGTGATAGCGGCGGCGATCCGTCATGCGTTCACAAGGGGTACCACCCTGAAACCCTTTCTTCGCAGCAGAGGGAGGAACTTCACCGCCGCAACATGGAGGCACTCCACACGCCCATTGTTGTAGAGACCTCTGAGGCTCGGGCCTTGGAGGAGGCACGCCTGGCCACTTTGGCTGAGTGCACTCGACTGGAGAACCTTCAACATGCACTCGACGAGCGTGCTAGGCGGCAGATCCCTGAGTCCAGTCGACGGTAGCGACAACTGTTCCCGCCTGAACCACAGGTATACCGCACTCTGATTCAGAATCTTACAGCTGCTGCCCGTATAGCAGAGTCGATTCAGCCGTCCCAGTCGGAAGCTGGACGAGGTTTGATGCAGATCCGGGCTCTACTCCGGGTGGCAGGAGAGCAAAACACGGCAGTGTCTCAGTCGCGGAACAGAATCCATAGCAGATCTGTGGTGGCTGATACAGTCCAGTCGGCTCATAGCCCAAGATCGCCTCTGAGGCGTGAGGGACGTGGGCATCGCCAAGAGTAGTACTTGGATCGGAACCATGAGTAGTTTGATCATCGACTCGGCCGTGATGACCGCCGTCGAGTGCCTACACCCCCTCCGAGGGGCGGATCATATGTGCCCCGGCATTATGATGACAGGCGCCCGTACAACGATGAGCGGAGGTTGCCAGTCGACCCAAGAGAGCCAGGATTTGATGCAAGGTCAATTCTGGTGCAAGGTCTGGTTGACAGGAACCGAGCACACAGAGAAGGACAGGACAGAAGTCACCCGACTGGAAGCAGAGTGCATGTTTATGGTCCTGAATGTTTTAGCAGAGCCATCAGGGCTGCAGAGATTCCTCCCAACTTCAGGTTGGCGACTGGAGTTAGTAAGTTCACTGGTGAGTCGAAGCCTGACACTTGGCTAGAAGACTACCGAGTAGCCATGCAGATCGGTGGTGGAAATGATGAAGTAGCTATGAAACATCTTCCTCTGATGTTGGAGGGTACAGCCAGAGCATGGCTGAATCAGTTAGCTCCTGGCAGTATTTTCAGCTGGGAAGAATTGGCTCGAGTGTTTGTCAGAACTTTTGAGGGTACATGCAAACGACCTGCAGGATTGGCCGAGTTGCAGCATTACGTACAAAAACCGAATGAAACTTTGAGAGATTACATCCAGAGGTGGAGCACTTTGCATCACACAGTGGAAAATGTATCTCAGCACCGAGCAGTTTGCGCCTTCAAGGAGGGCCTTCGGTATTGAGAGCTTAACTTGAAATTCGGTCGAACATGAGATATGACTCTGACTCGGATGATGGAAGTAGCCAATCGGTACGCTAATGGAGAAGAAGAGGATCGACTCCGCAGTGGAAAGGGCAAACCAGTCGCCCAAGACACCGAAGGAGGTCGGAAGCAGAAATGCAAATTCGAGCCAGTAGGTCCTGGTGAAGCTTTAGTTGTAGCTCAAGGAAAATTCAAGGGGAAGCCCAAAAGGCCCTGGATCCCCAAGAAGGTAAAGGATCAAGCAGGAAATGATGTGCTGGATTTGCCATGTCACGTTCACACCAAGAAGGACGAAGAGGGTAATCTGATCTACCCCAAACATACCACTCGGCAATGTCGGCTCCTAATCCAGCAGTTCCGAGAGAAACAACCCAGTGAGAAGGAGAAGGAGTCTGATAAGGACGAGGAAAGGAAGAAGATGATGATGGTTTTCCCAACGTCAATTCCACTTTGGTGATTTTTGCTGACATTGAAAGAAAAAGTCGACTGAAGGTCATCAACAGAGAAGTAAACATGGTTGCTCCAGCAACAACGACATATTTGAAGTGGTCGAAGACTCCCATCACATTCGACCAGTCTGACCACCCTCCCCGTGTTGCCACCCCCAGGAGGCAAGCGTTGGTGGTCGACCCAGTCGTTGGGGGCACCCGACTGACCAAGGTCTTGATGGATGGAGGCAGTGGTTTGAACACTTTGTATGCTGAAACTCTCCGTGGGATGGGCATTCGATGTCCAAACTCAGTAAAAGGAACATGCGATTCCACGGAGTCATCCCCGGGAAGAAAGCCGATTCACTCAGCTAGATCACTCTTGACGTGGTTTTCGGTGATTCAAAGAATTACCGTAAGGAAAAGTTGACATTTGAAGTTGTGGATTTTCACACTGCCTATCATGCCATCCTGGGCAGAACTGCATATGCTCATTTCATGGCTCGACCGTGTTATGTGTACCTCAAGCTGAAGATGCCTGGACCTAGGGGCATGATCACAGTCACTGGTAATCGGCAACGAGCAGAAGAGTGCCTCCAGAAGGGCTCGAAGATTGCCGATGAACAAATGGCAGCAATAGAAATGGAAGAATACAAGAAGACTGTAGATCCGAGTGATTTGTTGAGGGCTAAGAAGCTTGCTTCAGACTCTGCATTTAAGTCATCTGGTGAAATAAAGGCAGTTCATATTCACCGGACTGATCCCAATGCTGCTCCGATTCATATTTCAACAACACTCGACAGCAAATAGGAAGAAGTGCTCATCCAGTTCCTCTGTGAGAACTAGGACATCTTCGCATGGAAACCTTCTGACATGCCAGGTGTGCCCAGGGGACTGGCTGAGCATCGTTTGCGAGTTGACCCGAAGGTAAAACCAGTCAAAGAGCATCTCCGACGGTCCGCCGTATAGAAAAGAAAATCAATTGGCGAGGAAGTGGCTCGGCTTCTGGCAGCTAAGTTCAACCGAGAGATTTACCACTCCGAGTGGCTCGCCAATGTTGTCATGGTTCCCAAGAAAGATGACTCACTCCGTATGTGTATCGACTTCAAGCATATCAATCGGACCTTCCCAAAAGATCACTTCCTTCTTCCCCGCATTGATCGAATAGTCGACTCGACTGCGGGATGTGAGCGATTGTCCTTTCTGGATGCATATTCCGGGTACCATCAGATCCGACTGTATGGACCCGATGAAATAAAAACAGCTTTTATCACCCCCATTCGGGTGCTTTTGCTATGTTACTATGCCCTTTGGTCTCAAGAATGCTGGTGCCACTTTCATGCGCATGATTCAGAAGTGCCTGCTCACTCAAATCAGTAGGAATGTGGAAGCATACATGGATGACATCGTGGTTAAGTCACGTAAAGGTTCAGACCTACTGACTGACCTCGCTGAAACCTTTGCCAATCTGAGAAGATATGATATCAAGCTTAATCCATCGAAGTGTACATTCGGAGTTCTAGGTGGAAAGTTACTCGGTTTTCTCGTTTCCGAATGTGGGATCGATGCAAACCCAGAGAAAGTTGGTGCAATACTCCAAATGAAACGCCCTGTGCGCATACACGACGTTCAGAAGCTTACTGGTTGTTTGGCCGCTTTAAGTCGATTCATCTCTCGTCTCGGTGAAAAAGCATTGCCTCTTTACTTACTGATGAAGAAATCTGATAAGTTCGAGTGGACTCCTGAAGCTGACGCAACGTTTGCAGAGCTCAAAACCGTGCTTTCCACCCAGCCGGTGCTCGCTGCTCCAATCAGCAAAGAACCTTTACTGCTTTATATTGCAGCCACTGGACAAGTCGTCAGTACAGTACTCACGGTCGAGCGGGAAGAAGAAGGTAAAGCCTACAGGGTTCAGCACCCAGTGTACTATATTTCTGAAGTCTTAACTCCATCCAAGCAGAGATATCCACATTATCAGAAGCTTGTCTATGGAATTTACTTGACCACAAAGAAGGTTGCACATTACTTCTCAGATCATTCAATTACAGTCGTCAGCGACGCTCCACTGTCAGAAATTTTGAACAACAGAGATGCAACTGGCCGAGTGGCTAAGTGGGCGATTGAACTCCTTCCGTTGGATATCCAGTTCGAGGCAAAGAAAGCAATCAAATCCCAAGCAATAGCACATTTTCTCGCCGAGTGGATTGAACAGCAGCTACCGACTCAAATTCAGTCAGAACATTGGACTATGTTCTTTGACGGGTCCAAGATGTTGAATGGTTCAGGTGCTGGGGTAGTCCTGGTATCTCCGCGAGGCGACAAGCTCAGTTATGTTCTCCAGATTCACTTTGACTCCTCCAACAATGAAGCTGAATATGAGGCACTTCTGTACGGGTTGCGTATGGCCATTTCACTCGGCGTCCGACGCCTAATGGTTTACGGCGACTCAGATTTGGTGGTCAATCAAGTGATGAAGGAATGGGATGTTAGGAGTCCGGCTATGACTGGTTATTGCAATGCAGTGAGAAAATTGGAAAAGAAGTTTGAGGGGTTAGAGCTTCACCATATACCCCGATTGAAGAACCAAGCAGCTGATGACCTGGCAAAGATAGGTTCCAAACGGGGGCCCATTCCCAGCAATGTGTTTTTGGAGCATATTCACACACCATCAGTTCAAGAGGATCCCTTAAAAGAGCCCCCACAACCTAAGAGCTCTACTGATCCGACTGAAGTTGAAATCTCAGCCGTGGTCGACTTGATCGTGGAAGTTTTGGTCGTCATTCCTGACTGGACAGTGTTGTATATTGCATATATTCTCAGGAAGGAACTCCCAGAAGATGAGGAAGAGGCTCGTCAGATTGTCCGTCGTTCCAAAGCCTTTACTGTGATGGTTGGACAACTTTACAGAGAGAGTGTTACTGGAGTCACTCAGAGATGCATCACATCAGAAGAAGGCCGTATGATCCTCAATGATATCCACTCGGGGACCAGTGGTCATCATGCGTCCTCTCGGACCATCGTGGCCAAAGCATACCGAGTAGGGTTTTACTGGCCACGTGCTAATGAGATGGCAAAAGAAATAGTCGACAAGTGTGAGGTCTATCAGTTCTACTCCAACATGTCCCACAAGCCTGCATCAGCCTTGCAGACCATTCCACTCGTCTGGCCATTTGCTGTTTGGGGATTGGATATGGTTGGACCTCTGAGGACTGGCAGGACTGGCTTCACCCATCTGCTTGTAGCAATCGACAAGTTCACCAAATGGATTGAAGCTAAGCCTATCAAAAACCTTGAATCGAGTACTGCTGTCAGCTTCATCAGAGACTTAACATTCAGATATGGAGTTCCATATAGCATCATCACAGATAATGGGTCAAACTTTGATTCAGATGAGTTCAGAGCCTTTTGCGCTTCTCAAGGCACTCGGGTCGACTACGCTTCAGTCGCACACCCACAGTCGAATGGGCAAGCGGAAAGAGCAAATGGTTTGATCCTCAAAGGACTGAAACCCCGATTGATGCGTGACCTCAAGCATGCAGCAGGCGCTTGGGTCGATGAGTTACCATCAGTACTTTGGGGATTCAGAACGACTCCAAATCGGTCGACTGGGCGGACTCCCTTCTTCTTGGTATATGGAGCTGAAGCTGTGCTTCCAAGTGACTTACTTCACAATGCACCCCAAGTGGAACTTTTCTCAGAAACTGAAGCAGAACAAGCTCGACAGGACGCTGTTGATCTCTTGGAAGAAGAAAGGGAGATGGCTTTGATCCGGTCGACCATTTATCAGCAAGACCTTCGTTGATTATATGCCAGAAATGTGAGAGGTCGAGCGTTTAAAGAAGGTGACCTAGTGCTCAGAATGGATCAGCAACGGCCGCACAAGCCTGCTCCTGCTTGGGAAGGTCCCTTCATCATCACTGTTGAGGATATAACCGTTGGAGTCACCCGCCCAGGAGGGGCCGGGTTACCCATGATGGTTGCTACGCGTAGCCCAGTACCAAAGATGAAGACGGCGGGTCAATAATGGGCCCAAGACCCGGAGATGGCTTAAGGCCCGTAGCATTAGCCGTCGTTAGGGTAAACTTATAGTGTAAGGCAAGAATAGATAAGAGTCCGAGCCGGACACTGTTATGAGCCGGCCGGGACTCTGAGAGCCGCTGGGCGTCAACCTCTCTATATAAAGGGACGACCCGGCGGCGGTTCAGGACAAGTAAGATCTCGTCGAGAGCCAGGCATAGCAGTTAAGCTCCCTGGTCATCGAAACCCTAATCAATACCACCTCAACTGGACGTAGGCTTTTACCTTCACCGTAAGGGGCCGAACCAGTATAACCCTCATGTTCCTTGTCCCGTTTAACCCCTTCAAGCTTCCTAGCTGCGATGGCTCCACGACTAAGTCCTAGCTCGAGGACATCTGCCGTGACAATTCCACGACAGTTGGCGCCCACCGTGGGGCCACCGCACGGTGGATTTGAGTTCTTGAAGGGCAGCTTCGAAAAGCTCAAGGGATACGCTGTGGGCCGGATGACCAAGAGTCGTCGCGGCAAGCTCTACATCGACGATGCAAACTGGGGCCCCGACGCCGGCTCAATTGAGTACGGGTACCGGGTCCCCTTCGGCAGAATTCATATCTTCATTGGCAAGATTGGTGAGCTGGGCCCTGAGCCGGATCTCTGTGCCGATCTCATCGAGACGGCTCAGCGTGCACGACCCGCCCGGGCCCTACCTGCCTTGAAGCATGCTTTTGTGGGGTGTATCCACGGAGGGCTCTCTGATGGATCTGGATCTGGTGATGAGACGGCCGCCGGCTCTGACGGCGAGTCGTCCACAGATGAGTCAAACTCGTTGTATCAACTTCAAGATGGCAGGCTCAGGGGTTGTTCCGATGGTGACAGTATTCCGGACCCCTTTGAGCCGCCGAGCCGGGTTGGAATCTTCATGGCCGGGGCACAGCCTGTTCAAAACCCTGCCGCCGGGTCAGGAAACCCGGTGCCCTCGCCGGCTCAGGTGCTGATGGATCTCATGGACAAGATGACGGCCCTGTTGACCGCCACGGTTAACCCGGCGGATCAAGCTCAGCATGACGCGGAGGTGGCGCAGTTAAAGTTAGATCTAGTGAAAGCCAAGGAGGATCTGGCGGCGGAGGGGATCAGGATGGCTGCGGAGAGGGCGGCTCTCGACGCCCAGACTCAGTTGATTCAGGCGTAGTCCTTCCGGCTCACGATGGATCAGAACGCGTCCAATGAGGTCATGAGAAGGAGGCATCAAAAGGCCCAATCTCGACTCCCTCCGGTCTACGATCCTCGAAACCTCTTCAACACGCCAGGTGCAGGGTCTAGTAACCCGCCGGGGGTCATAGTGCCCGGGGCTGGGACACCTATTCAGCCACAAGTGATGGGGCCTCCCCGGGTGAACCCTGCCCCGCCTCAGTATGTGCCAATACCACCGGGTCATTACGCTAACCCACTGGAAAACATGGTGGCATCAGCAGCAAGGCTGGCGGCTCTCCCAATTGACAACGACTCTCCAACGGCTATAGAAACCCGGCGGGTCAGAGAACTCCTTCAGACAGCGCTGGCGCAGCAAGAGGCGTACTCTTACAGCCGGGACAGGATACATTCAACCCCTCGTCCGGGCCGGAGCCCGAGTTACAGCAGACACATGTTTTCAGCGACCGGCTCAAGTAATGTCCGACGCCATGACTTGCCCCCTGGCCATGGCCCGGCTCATAACGGAGCCTTTCACGCAACAGATCAAGACAGAGCGCGGCAAGAGGCGGAGCAGGTGCCTCAGTTAACGGCTTACCAGACTCCCCCGGCTTATCCGACGACTTCCATCGACGTGGGTATCCCTACGAGGACTGGAGGTGTCCCTTGTTTAGTGCCGGATCTCCGCAATGAACGTCTACCCAAGGACTTCAAAGGGCCTAGGAAGGTGCCTAATTACACGGCTGATTTACAACCCGGAGCCTGGATCGAGAGTTACGAGATGGCCATGGAATTGCTGGAGGTCAGTGAAGCGGCGATGGCCAAGTACTTCACCATGATGCTAGATGGGACTGCCCGCACTTGGCTGAAAGGGCTACCACCGAATTCCATCGGGTCTTGGGCTGAGCTGAAAGCCCGGTTCATCCAAAACTTCAAAGATACCTGTAGGCAGTCTATGTCAATTGTGGATTTGACTAACTGTAAACAGCAGGAGGGTGAGTCTACGACACATTGGGTTCGCCGGGTCAAAGAGATAATACATTCATCTGATAAGATGGATGCCGGCTCTGCAGTCTTAATGTTGGAGCAGAATTGCCGTTTCCTGCCCCTGAAGATGAAACTCGGGCGGCTTAAGCGCGACTGCAATGATATGGGTACGCTGATGGCGGCTCTCGTCAAGTACGTCGATTCTGATAGTACCAAGGACCCCGCTTCAGATGATGAAAGGATAGGGAAGGGAAAGAAGAACGGCAATGGCAAGGGTCCTCAGCATAACCCGGGGAACCAAGGAGGTGGCAAGCGTAAGGCCGACGGCAGCCTAGAGTTTGTGGCCAATGCCAGCTCACAGGGTAATAACCAGCGACGCAAGGGGAGGCCACCTCCCCGAGCCGGCGGGTCAGGCCCGACGCTGGAGCAGCTGTTGAATGAGCCTTGTCCAAGGCATGGCTCTAGGGAGAAACCAGCTACTCATCTATGGAAGGATTGCGCAATCATGAAGGCCTTTAAGAATTCCAATGCCTTTAATGGCAACAATGGCCCGGGCGGCGGCTCAGGCGCTGGCGGTTTTCATGGCCCGGGCGGCGGCTCACATTCTAATCCACAGAACGGTCAAGGGGGACTTAATCAGCAGTCTGGCCAGGGTCATCAACAGCAGTGGGGGGGTTATCAGACCAATCCAAAGCAGCTTAACGGTGGACAGTATCATGTATTTACCACCAGTCTGTGTAAGCGAGATCAGAAGCTTCATAAGAGGGCTGTGAATGTTGTTCAGCCGGCGGTTCCACGCTATTTAAGATAGTCTGAGCAGCCTATCGTATGGAGTAGGGAGGATCACCCTCCCCGGGTTGATAATCCGGGTCACCTGGCCTTGGTGGTGGCTCCTCAGGTGGGAGGATATAAGTTCACTAAGGTGCTCATGGATGGAGGCAGCAGCATCAACATCCTCTATTATGAGACTTTTCGTCGTATGGGGTTGATTGATAAGAACCTCAGCCAGTCCAACACTATTTTCCATGGTGTGGTACCTGGTAAGTTGGCTTATCCAGTTGGCAAGATTGAGTTGGAAGTAGCCTTTGGAGATGAGTACAACTACAGGGTGGAGAAATTGACCTTTGAGGTGGTCAAGATAAGAAGTCCGTATCATGCCGTATTTGGGCGGCCGGCTTATGCCAAGTTCATGGCACGGCCGTGTTACGTGTATTTACAGCTCAAGATGCCAGGTCACAATGGGACCATTACAGTTCATGGCAGCCGGAAGGTGGCCTTGGAGTGTGAGGAAGGCGATGCGGCTTACGCATAATCTGTTTGTGCAACAGAGGAGTTGAAATTTTATAAGGACAATGTTGACCCAACAGACATGACCTCTTTGAAAAAGCCGACTACGGAGCATGAGCCGGCAATGAAATTTAAGTCAGCTGATGAGACTAAACTTGTTGATTTCGTTCCAGGTGATTCATCTCAGCAGTTTAGCATCAGTGCCAATTTGGATCCAAAATAGGAAAGCGCGCTCATCGAGTTCATCCGTGAGAATAGGGACATCTTTGCATGGAAACCTTCTGATATGCCAGGTGTACCTAGAGAACTCGCTGAGCACACTCTCAATGTTGATCCGAAATTTAAGCCGGTCAGGCAATTCCTTCGACGGTTTAATGAAGAGAGGCGGAAAGCTATTGGTGAGGAGGTGGCCCGGCTCTTGGCGGCCGGGTTTATTGTTGAAGTCTTTCACACAGAGTGGTTAGCTAACCCGGTGCTCGTGCTCAAAAAGAATGGCACCTGGCGGATGTGTGTGGACTACACGGACTTAAACAAGGCATGTCCGGCTGATCCTTTTGCCCTTCCCCGTATTGATCAAATCATTGATGCTACGGCGGGTTGCGAGCGCTTAAGTTTCTTGGATGCTTATTCTGGATACCATCAGATTAAAATGGCAGTTAAGGACCAGGAAAAGACGGCGTTTATCACTCCCTTTGGAACCTTCTGTTATGTGTCTATGCCTTTTGGACTCAAGAGTGCACAGGCGACTTATCAGCGTTGCGTACAGAACTGTCTTCATAACCAGATTGGGCGCAATGTTCATGCCTATGTGGATGATATTGTGGTTAAGTCCAGGGAGAAGGAAACCCTGATAGATGATCTGAAGGAAACCTTTGATAATCTCCAGGTCTACAAGATGATGCTTAACCCGGCCAAGTGTGTTTTTGGTGTTCCTGCAGGCAAGCTCTTGGGTTTCTTGGTTTCTAACAGAGGCATTGAAGCTAACCCGGAGAAGATCAAGGCAATCACTTCTCTGGCTAAGCCGGCGTGTGTAAACAACGTCCAGCGCCTGGCGGGTCGTATCGCTGCTTTAAGCCGGTTTATAAGCCGTTTGGGTGAGAAGGCCATGCCATTGTACCAGTTGATGAAGAAAACTGATGACTTTGTCTGGAATGATGCTGCTAATACTGCTTTTGAGGATTTGAAGAGACAGCTGGCAGAGCCCCCAGTCCTTGCTGCTCCGGTTGACAAGGAGCCTTTATTGCTGTATGTAGCTGCTAACACACGGGCCGTCAGTGTGGCTGTGGTGGTGGAGCGCAAGGAAGAGGGTAAGGAGCATCCGGTTCAGCGGCCGGTTTATTACGTCAGCGAAGTGCTCATAGAGTCTAAACAGCGGTATCCACATTGGCAGAAGCTTGTTTATGGCGTATTCATGGCAAGCCGGAAGCTTAAGCACTACTTTCAGGGTCACCCTATCACTGTGGTTAGTTCTGCCCCCCTTGGAGATATCATCCAAAACAGAGAGGCTACAGGGAGAGTGGCTAAGTGGGCTATAGAACTCGGGCCTCATGGTCTCAAATACGTGCCACGCACTGCTGTTAAGTCTCAAGTTTTGGTGGATTTCATCAACGATTGGACAGAGCTACAAGTGCCCGAGGAAAAGCCGGATAATACATATTGGACTATTCACTTCGATTGGTCCAGGCAATTGGAGGGCTCGGGGGCTGGAGTTGTATTAGCTTCCCCTAAAGGTGACAAGTTTCATTATGTGCTACGGTTGATGTTTCCTTGCACTAACAATGCGGCTGAGTACGAGGCTTTGCTCCATGGTCTTCGGATGGCTAGGGAGATGAGCTTGAGCCGGGTAAGGTGCTTCGGCGACTCAGACTTAGTGGCTCAACAAGTATCAGGCAAGTGGGATTCCAAGGACCCTCTCATGGCGGCTTATCGCCAGGAAGTTGATGCCATTGCTGGACACTTTCAGGGTTACCAAGTAGAGCACATCGATCGCAGGAAGAATGAGGCGGCTGATGCTTTAAGCCGGCTGGGCTCTCAGCGAAAACCGGTGCCGCCTAATACTTTCCTGGACGTCTTGCATAACCCTTCTGTTAAGTTGCCTACAGAGGAAGACTTGGCTGTCCCTGACCCGGAGGCACAATTGGTGGCGGCTCTCCACATCATCCCGGACTGAACAGTGCCCTATCTGGCTTACATGACCCGGGGAGATTTGCCTGAGGATGAAACTTTGGCCAGACAGATAACCCGGCGGTCTAAGTCAATGGTTGTTATCAATGGTGAGCTGCATCGCCGCAGTGTTACGGGAGCGTTCCAGCGTTGTGTCTCCCCTGAGGAAGGTCAAGAAATCTTGCGTGAGATTCACGAAGGGGATTGTGGCCATCATGCCGGCTCAAAATCCCTTGTGGCCAAGGCTTTTCGTCATGGTTTTTATTGGCTGACGGCTCATGCTGATGCGGAGGACTTAGTCAGTAAATGTGATGGTTGCCAGAGGTTCTCGCGACGGGCTCATGTGCCAGCTCAGGAGCTGAGGATGATTCCAATTACTTGGCCATTTGCAGTCTGGGGGCTTGACATGGTTGGGCCTTTTAAAAGGTCCAAGGATAAAAAGACCCACCTTTTGGTGGCAGTTGACAAGTTCACAAAGTGGTTTGAAGCAGAGCCAGTTAGCAAGTGTGACGCAGCCACGGCGGTTCAGTTCATGAAAAGGGTGATATTTCGCTTTGGCTTTCCACACAGCATTATAACTGACAATGGCACCAATCTATCTAAGGGCGCCATGGAGGAGTTTTGTGAATGAGAGCATATTCGACTTGATGTTTCATCAGTGGCTCATCCTCAATCCAATGGTCAAGCTGAGAGAGCTAATCAGGAGATCTTGAAGGGCATTAAGCCCCGGCTTTTGGTCCCTTTGCAACGGACGCCGGGTTGCTGGGTGGAGGAGCTACCCTCCGTGTTATGGAGCATCAATACTACCACTAACAGGTCTATGGGTTACACGCCTTTCTTCATGGTTTATGGAGCGGAAGCAGTCCTCCCCAGTGACATCCGTCATGACTCACCTCGAGTGGCGGCTTATGTTGAGGCGGATAATGAACAGGCGCGCCAAGATGCTCTTGACTTGTTGGACGAGCAGCGTGATGTGGCAGCGGCTCGTTCGGCGATTTATCAACAAGACATGCGCCGTTATCACAGCCGCCGGGTTAAGTCCCGGGTCTTCCAGGAAGGTGATCTGGTGCTCCGGCTCATCCAAGATCAGACAGATGCGCACAAGCTATCCTCACCTTGGGAAGGACCCTTTGTGGTCAGCAAGAACTTGCACAACGGGTCATATTACCTCATTGACATTCATGAGCACAAAGATTCACGCAAGTCGGAGGAGGAGACCCGTCGGCCGTCGAACATAGCTCAGCTTCGGCCTTATTACACTTGAGCCGCCGGCTCTCGTAATGTACATATTTCTATAACCATGTATATATCATGATAAGCAATAAAGCAGGACCTCTGTCCTTTTTCTCCTCCAAAGGTAAAAGTGTTGTTTCCATTACAAGATCACATGCTAACTTGGAGGTGGATCCGGCTTATGATCGTATTCGAATCTAGCAGTACGCAATATAATCACTTGGGGGCTTCCTGTTCAAACATAGGTCGTATTCGAACCAAAGAGAACATAGCTGTCGATACCCACTTGATTGGCAAAGTGCCGAGCTCATTGGGGAGTTTTCTTTGATCATATTTGAATCATAGCTCAACCCCCTTTGGGAACCGACGTGGATCGTATTCAAATCAGCGTCGTTAAACAACTCTTAAGGTCATTTGGGGGCTTCCTGTTCAAACATGGGTCGTATTCGAACCAAAGAGAACATAGCTGTCGGTACCCTCTTGATCGGCATCGCCAAACCCACTGGGGGCTATATGATCGCATTCGAATCTTGGCTTAACCCCTTTGGGACGGGTCTCTGGTTGTATTCGAACCGGAAGCCCCTAAGTTTTGATTTCCTGATTTACAATAAGTTCTTCTGGTTGTATCAACAGTGTACACGTCGGTTCTTATTCTGCCGTCTTAACTTTGATTCACAGTGCTAGTCGCACACCATCAGCATTATCAAGACTGGTAAACCGGAGTTGAGGTACCAACCTTATTATCCGGGTTGTATAAACAGGAAGTGTACTTGAAGGCCTGTAAGTATGTTATTACGGTTATATCAAGACATAATTGAAGACCAGTCTTTGGTGACTTAGATTCATATTCCGGGTTATATGTATGAGACTATGATTCTCAGTGCGGTAAGCCGCCTAGAGACTTGTGACTTGTTTTTCTATGCAGGATGGTTAAAGACAGTTATCTGAGCTTAAGGAAAGTAAATGATCATTTATGACCCGGAGAAATATAAGGAAGCAACTTCAAGGGAGTTAAGCATTCAACACGTGCACAATGGCACGACAAAGTTAAAATGTTGGTCCTACTCTATTACAAGACTCCCCGAGTCCAAAAGGGTGAAGCATTGTTTAACAAGCATAGTTATGGGCCACCTAAAGAGTCAAGATGCTTGCCGGGTCGAAGCTTCCGGCTCATCCCTCTCCGCTCCTCCGGCTGATCCCATGACCTGGAAGGTTGACGATTTCCAGTCAATGCCGCTCAAAGCTTCGAATTGAGCCTCCTCGTCAATTAACCCGGCCGGGTCAATTTCGGGGGCAAAGGTGTGCTTACGAGTCGGCGGGACTAAGCTGATGGCTTCATAACGCGGAGTGGGGATCCTCTGATTCTCTGCGTCATAGCCCGGCTGGTACTTGGTCAGATCGGTGTCATTCCCAATCAGGGTGGCCACCGGGCGCACGATCTTCACACAGGCAGCAAAGTCCTTTTGGTCGAAGGGGGTGACGTCGTCCTTCAAGCTAGGGTAACCAAGTGCAATGTCAGCCGGGTCTAGTTCTGGAAGGAAGGCCTTGGCCCGGCACAGAGCAGCTATGGCTCCGGCTCTTGCAGAAGCTCGCCGCAGCTCTTGGAAACACTGAGGAAGAACGGCAAGCCGGCGAAGCACGTCTGCCAGGTGAGTCGGAACCTCATTGGATAGGGCCACCACGGCCAAGGCGCGCTGTGACCCGGTGTAGAGTTGCTCCACCAGAGTGTACATGGCCTTCAACTTGGTCAGCACATTTTGATTGAGGTTGGCGCTTCTGGGACCTGTTTAACAAAGTAAGATAAGCCGCTGGCAGGGATGGGAGTTATGAGACATAAAGACTATAAACTTGTCGAGAGTCGGCGGAATGACTTTCCAAAGATTGCGGCGACCATCTGTGACATGTGGCGCTTTAAGCTGGAGAGCTCGGCGGTTCTCTCCGTTAGAGTCTTCTCCGCCTGTTCGGCCCGGCTTACCAGAGCAGCTTTTTCTTCGACCCAAGTTTTCCTTTCAGCCTCAAACTTCTTCTTCAGCTTCTCTTGAGTAGCAATACTGGACTCAAATTTGGCGTTGGCCTTCCGGGTCTCAGTTTCCTGAGTCTTCAGGCGGTTCTTCAGCTCAGAGATATCAGCCTCAAATTTTTTGCAAGCAGCCTGCACAATTTCCGGATTATAGTATGAACAATTATTATGCAATTTTAAAGTCCCAAGCACTTTCCAAGCAAAGACACTTGGCACTTGGGGGCTAATGCATGTCGAAAGTTTCTATCTACAAATTACCGGTTCATGGAAGTAAGCCGGAAATTAAGTCTACAACATATTCTATCATAAGTCGTAGACTTGGGGGCTAGTATGGTAAAGATGATTATACAGTAAGCAGTAGAGTGGTACCTCAGACTTCTGCTGTATCTGCTTCACCATGTCAATCTCCAAGTCCCGGCTGCTGTGCACCTGATTGACATAGCCGGAGATGATCTCTCCAATGCTCAAGTTGGCGTAGTTGGTGATGTCCAGCTTGGCCCGGTGGCGCTCTAGCAACTCTTCCTTTGCAGAGCACTTAGCCAGCGCAGTGGGTCTCCCCGGCTCAACAAACTCCGTCCGGGTCATCGGCCGGCTGAGCCGGGCTAGAGATGTCCAGGTTGGTGGAAGTCTCCATGGCCGGCTCGTCGGTTGGAGTGGTGGCTTCAGGAGCAGAGGCAGCTGGCGGTTCTTGGGCTGAAACCTCCGGCTCAGGCAAGACCGGCTCTTCGACCGGCTTATTCTTCTTCGCTCTTTTACTGAGCTTTGCCTGGGCACTGAAAGAACAGAAGGTTAGTACAAAAGCATGAGTAAAGATAAGCACAACAAGAGATGATCATCATTACCCGGGTACGGTCTTGAAAGCAGCAGGTTCGATTGCATCGAGTCACCAGAGGAAGGTGAAGTTTCCTGATAGTTTGAATCAGAAGAATTGAGCGGTTGACGTGTAACACCCGCCAAAGGATGAAAAGGATATAAGTTGGAGATAACCTCGGTCCGGCGCTTCCTCGACGCTTCAGGTAAGCCGGAGGAGAGGTCTGCATCTTTGTTGGTCCGGGTGTGCCGCCGGCTCTCATGAATCTGTTGCTTCAAAAGAAATTGAGGATCTTGATAAGCTAAAGGATGTGAAAATCTTACTTTCCGGGTTACTCTTCGGACTTTCAGCCTTGGCAAGGGCTCCGAGTCGGAGGAAAGTGTCATTACCTCTTCAGTCACCGGGTTACTTGCTCCGGTGTCATCCTGTGGATAGTCAAGTTAATAAGGTGGCCAAAAGACAGCAGAAAAGCGGAAACAAAGACAAGAGCTTACAGATTCAGGGGTTACCTCTGACTCGGAGCTGTCACTTAGTTGAAGCAGCTCTGAGGCAGTAGGCCTGCTTCCTTTCTTGCGGGGGGCGGCTCTCCTGGCGGCTATCTTAGCCTTTCTGGCTTTTTTAGCCGCCTCATGGTCGTACTTGACCTTCCAGAATTTATCATCAGCCTGAAAAATACAATGAAGATTTCTTAAGGTTCAGATGAAGACTATCTAAGGAGAAAATAAGATGTTCAGATCAGTGGCTTACCGCTGGGGCCGGGTTAGTCTTGCAGAAGGGGCTTAAGCCGGTCCGCCCGCAGTCTGTCAAGCTCTCATTTAAGAGGGCCTTGGTCATGTCGTCAACAATGTCGTCAGGTAGATCGTTGCGGCTGTGTCGCTGAGGGTCATCTATCCGGCCCGTGTAATCACACATTAAACCGGGGCGGCGGCTTAAGGGGATCACCCGCCAGGAGATCCAGACCCGGACCAGATCAATGCCGTTGAGGCCGTTGCCCAGGAGAGCCTTGATCTTGTTGATGGTGGGGATCAGAGGTTGACGCTCCGCCTGAGATAGTTTGTCTGGCAGAGGGTGGTTTGGTTCCAGACGCACGGCACGAAAGCCGGGCAGAGGGCTCTCGTCAGCCGGAGACGTGTCCTGGCAATAAAACCACGTCTGGTTCCAGTCCTTTGGATGGCTGGGCGGCTCAGCGTAAGGAAAGAGGCAGTCTCTCCGGCGTTGAATGGAGATTCCGCCAAGTTCCAGGCTCGGTCCGTTGGCGCACTCATTCTGGCGGTTCAAATAGAATATCTCTCTAAAGAGCAGAAGGCTGGGCTCTTCTCCAAGGTAGACTTCGCAGAATACTTGGAAGTTGCATATATTCGACACCAAATTGGGTCCTATGTCTTGTGGCCGCAGATCAAAGAAATTCAGCACATCTCTAAAGAACTTTGAGCCGGGCGGTGCGAAGCCCCGGCTCATGTGATCCGCAAATATTACCACTTCACCATCCTTTGGTTGCGGTCTCTCCTCTGACGGGTCAGGGGCACGGTAAGACATGACAACCTTTTTGGGCAGGTAGCCCGTCTTCACAAAGTCCGCTAAGGTTTCATCAGTGACGTTGGACCTCATCCAGTTGCACGTGATGGGTGCTTTGGGAGCTTTGGGAGCCATGGTGAAAGTCGGAAGCCTATGATAAAAGGAAATGTCCGGTTCAATTATAAGCCGGAGGAAGTTTACAGTTCAATGTTTAAAATGGCGGCTTATGAAGGGGCCTAATGACATATGGCTAAGTGCATCGGGGTATCTAAACCGCTGAAGGTATCGAGAGTAATTCAAATTGTCTACAGCCTTATCATAAATGAGCCGGAAAGTTTTACGGCGCGTGGCTTCTTTTGAGCCGGAAATGTAAGCCGCCATAGCTCAGCAGATGCAGTTTTTTACTAAGTGTGGTGAAAACAAGTTTCACAGATCGCAGTAATTATTTTGGATCAAAACGGTTGGCTAAAGAGGAAAGTTTCTAGACCTAAAACAGACGCAGAAGGAGTTCATAGGTTCGAACGGAGCCTTTATGCAATGAAAAGGGATCTACATACATTGGGAACAGGTGTGAAACAACTACCGCAATAGTTCTATACAGTCTACAGATCAGAAAGGGTGGTAATACTGAAATCTACCAAGAACTCGCGAGGAACGGTGAAGAACACGGGAAGAACAGCGAAGAACCTAATGCGGATCTACCCTATGGAGTGGCAAGGGCTTACGGGTGCTGGTGAGTCGCGGAGGTCGCCGCCGTTTTCTCTGGACACGTCAGGTTGATGCAGCGGCCGGAGTTGGTGAGGGCGAGGAGATCCGCGGCGGCAGCGGCGGAGCTCGGGCGACAGCACAGTGGCGAGAGGAAGAAGAAGATGGAGGCGACGAGTGACTGGAGGCTCATCGGGCCGGGCTATTTATAAGGCGAGGCTCATAAGTGGGCGCGAGAAATGAGGAGGTCACGGCGTGGTTATCTCACCACAAAAATGCCTCGATTTTCGGGATGGCCTTTAAGGATAAGATCCGTTGAGGATTTAAGGGAATAAAGAAATGGACTTAATGGAAAATGACATCATGGCGGGTTACCAGGGATCCAGAAGATGACGTCACGGCGGGTTACAGCCTTCACATAATTGTAAGCCGGAAAATTTTCTATCGAAAGGATTGAAGATTGACATGAGCCGGCTCAAATCAATCTGGGGCCTAATGTTGAGGATATAACCGTTGGAGTCACCCGCCCAGGAGGGGCCGGGTTACCCATGATGGTTGCTACGCGAAGCCCAGTACCAAAGATGAAGACGGCGGGTCAATAATGGGCCCAAGACCCGGAGATGGCTTAAGGCCCGTAGCATTAGACACCGTTAGGGTAAACATATAGTGTGGATCACATCTGCCGTGACAATTCCACGACAATCACCAAAGTGCTCCACAACGGAGCATATCACATCTACAATGTGGAGCACAATAAAGACGAGCCACGCGCTTGGAATGTGGAGTTGCTCCGCCGTTTTTATACTTAAGTCATTCAGACTATTGAGATGTAATAAGAAGTACCTTTTAGTTTGTTTATCAAAGACACAGTTTTATAGTCTCCTAAATGATTGTGGTTGCTTATACATGTGTTTAAAATCCCCCAGTGGGTGGCTTAGCTGCTAATCCGTTTCGCCTAAGTTTCAAAAACAGACTCCGAGTGAAGAGCAAGCCTCTCACTCGGGGGCTTAGGTGCAGTTTCGTACTCGCCTAAGTTTGAAAAAATCCTACCGAGTGAAGAGCAAGCCTCTCACTCGGGGGCTTAGTTGCAGTTCCGTACTCGCCTAAGTTTGAAAAAATCCTACCGAGTGAAGAGCAAGCCTCTCACTCGGGGGCTTAGCTGCAGTTCCGTACTTGCCTAAGTTTGAAAAAATCCTACCGAGTGAAGAGCAAGCCTCTCACTCGGGGGCTTAGCTGTAGTTCCGTACTCGCCTAAGTTTGAAAAAATCCCACCGAGTGAAGAGCAAGCCTCTCACTCGGGGGGCTTAGATGCAGTTCCGTACTCGCCTAAGTTTGAAAAAAATCCCACCGAGTGAAGAGCAAGCCTCTCACTCGGGGGCTTAGCTGCAGTTCCGTACTCGCCAAAGTTTGAAAAAATCCAACCGAGTGAAGAGAAAGCCTCTCACTCAGGGGCTTAGCTGCAGTTCCGTACTCGCCTAAGTTTGAAAAAATCCTACCGAGTGAAGAGCAATCCTTTCACTTGGAGGCTTAGCCGCAATTCCGTACTCGCCTAAGTTTGAAAAAATCCTACCGAGTGAAGAGCAATCCTTTCACTCGGAGACTTAGCCGCAGTTCTGTACTCGCCTAAGTTAAAACACGTTCCGAGTAAAGAACGATTCTCTTGCTCGGGGACTTGGCCACACGCTCCATCCTAATCCACAAGGATGACGAGGTACAGGTCGACTACGACCTTCTCCTCAGAGCTGCGCCACAAGTATAACGCACGCTCCATCCTAATCCGCAAGGATGACGAGGTACAAGTCGTCTGCGGCCTTCTCCTTAGAGCTGCGCCACAAGTATAATGTGCGCTCTATCCTAATCCGCAAGGATGACGAGGTGCAGGTCGACTGCGACCTTCTCCTCAGAGCTGCGCCACAAGTATAATTTGCGCTCCATCCTAATCCGCAAGGATGACGAGGTGCAGGTCGACTGCGACCTTCTCCTCAGAGTTGCGCCACAAATACAATGGGCGCTCCATCCCGATCCATAAGGGCGATGAGGTGCAGGTCGTCCGTGACCTTCTCCTCAGAGTGGTATCACAAGCACAAAAGACTGTTCCGAGTGAAGAAACAAGTTCCACTCGGAGGCAAAGGCAAGCATATCCAAGAAAAACCAAGTTCAGATAAAATCCCACGAGGTTCCAGACCGCAGATTAAAGTACTCGGGCATCAGGCCCGAAGGAGTTTAACGGTTACAAAAGCACTCGGCATACCGAGGCAAATTTAATCAGATCATAAAAGTTGGTTCACTCCGCAGGAGGAGGACTAGCAGGCTCGACGAACTCATCCAGGTCGATTCCATCTATAATACGAGTAGCAGCGGCAATGAAGGTCTCCATGAAAGACTGGAAGTCAAGTCTCTTGGTGTTGGCAACCTTGATCGCTGCTAGCTTTTCTTCTTTGGCCTCCTTGCAATGGATGCGAACAAGGGACAGAGCTACGTCAGCACCGCACCGAGCAGACGATTTCTTCCATTCCTCCACTCGACCAGGGATCTCATTGAGTCGAGCCATCAAAGACTCGAGGTCATTTTGGAGTGTCTCCCTTGGCCAAAGCGCCGTGTCGATCCGCGACACCGCGACCTTCAGTCGAGCGAGGTAATCTGTAACGCTGGCAAGTCAGGATTCCAGTCGAAGCACGTTCATGGCAGCTTCATCTTTAACAGGGGAATTGATGGGTCCAAGCTTGTCTCGATTCTCCCAGTTTCTTCCTCAAAGTTTTGACAGAATTCTGCACTCAAAGAGAAATAATGAGTCGACAATTATATGTCGAGTCAACGAAAGCAAATCAATCGGAAAAGTACCTTCAAGCATGAGGAATAACTTCTTGGCGAGACATCCCAGATAAGCCTCCAGCTCGTCTCTCTTGCGGGTGATGTCTTCCACCTTGTCGGTCAGGGTCCCTTTATCCTTCTTCAGTCGAGTCACCTCTTTGTTGGCTTCATCAAGAGCAGCCTTCAGCTTGGAATTCTCTTCCTCCAGCTTTCTGACTGAGGCCAGCTTCTGGTCGGTGAGTGCCGTCTTTTCTTCTGCTGTTTTCTGTGTGGCTGCAAGGTCAGAGTCCTCCTTCTTCAAAGCATGTCTCATTGTTTCTACAAAGAATAACATTTGAGTTAGAAAAAGGAAGGAAAAGATGGCAGGAGAATCAGTCGACAAGTTTTCCATACCAGCAGCATCATCCTTAGCCTTGTGCAAGTTCGTCTTGGCCAACTCCAGATCAAGATTGAGCTGGATCTGCTTCTGCTCCAAGTCAGCAAACCGAGCTCCAAGTTCACAAGATTTCTGTGGTTAGAGGATAGTCAATCGACAGACACAAAGAGTGGTTGCTTCCGAGCAATAAAGTAACAAGTTCAAAGAGTTCTAAGACTACTGCTGAATCAAACATTGAACAGTAGTCTCGGGGACTACACCTAGTGGGTGCACTCAGCGTGCCCCCACTGGTTCGACTTTTCAATTGACTTGGCCCGTCCAGTCGAAAAAAAGAGGGGTATCAGTTGTTCTCAGACCATAGTCGACTGCCCGCAGTCGACTACGGTCTCGGGGACTACACCCGATGGGTGCACTCAACGTGCCCCCACTGGTCTAGGTTCCACTCGACATGATCTGCTCAGACCGAGTGGAAAAGTTCAGTTCAAAGACCCCCGCCGAATCGAACATTCGACGGCGGTCTCGGGGACTACACCCAGTGGGTGCACTCAGCGTGCCCCCACTGGTTCAAAGATTCAATCAACACAACCTAGTCGACTCAAGAAGAAAAACTACTCAGCGAAAAATTAAAATGTACAGGTGCAAAGTGCAGACTGACAAGTAGAAGCACAATAAAGGTTTTCAGGTAGCATATCCTAACAGAACAAGCGACAAGCTAGAAGATCAGTCGGAAATCAGCTAACCTGGACATTGGCATGGAGTGCTGATCTGGCGTCATAGGCAGCTTGACTAGCCTCTCGCACCACTTTCATCTGCTCCATCATAAGGCCCGCCTGGCGTATAGCTTCCTTGGCGGCACCCACTTGGTCCTCTGGGACATGATGGGCGGTGAAGAGTGAAGATAGTGGATCAGCTGTAGTAGTTTGAGAATCTGAGGCATGGGGTTGCGAAGATGAAACAGGAGCCTGTGCAGTCGATGCTGAAGGCTGTGCACTCGACAATGGAACAACAAAAGTAACAGAAGCCCGGTTGAGGTCTCCGGACTGCTGAATCACTGGTTCCGTCGGCGGCGTCGACTGGGGCGTTTTGCTAGCTGATGCCTTCCTGCCCGAAGTCCTGCCCCTCCTTCCCGTGGGCCTTTGTGGCACATCTTCGTCGTCGTCTAGAAGTTCAATAACATTGGGCGGAGCTGCAAAGAAATCAATCACAAGAGTTCTGTCGACCGTCGAAGTAGCTAGTAAAGTAAAGACAATATGACAAGAGTTATACCCGCGTTGGAGGTGACTGCATCTTCCATCTCCTCATCATCACCATCCTTATAAATAGAAGTCCCACGGGTAGCAGCACTGCAAATTTCAGAAATCACTCGGTCGGAACAGGAAAGTGAGTCGACCAAAGATCAAGTCGTGCAAAACTAAGAGGTCGAGCGTGATGATAACCCAGAAGCGATGGGGATGGCCATTTTGATCTTGGGCAATGCCTTCTGGGGCTTTGACGGCGCGACTTTGGGCTGCTTCGGAGCTTTCTCAGTCGGCACAGGCGAAGATGTCCGAGTGCGCTTTGAAGTCTGTCCAGTCGGTGCAGTCGCTTTGCCACGGATGCTTGCTGGGTCATGGGTATGCTTAGATCGCCTTTTGACGCGAGGGGGAGTCGACTTCCTCACCACCGCTTCAGTCGTCACTCTCCTCGTCTTCCCCCCATCAGATTGCCAATCACCGCTGTCGCCTCCGCTCACCTCTCCTTCCTGCTCCTGCCCCTGCTCCTGCTCTCTGTTAGGCATCGAGTACATTTCAGTGTAGATCTGCAGAGCACGAAGTTGAGCAAATGTCAGTAAGTTTCACGAACAATTACATGTCAGATCAAAAAGACACTCGGAAGTAAAGAATCGAACCTTGTCTGACTTGTTGGTATTGTCGAGTGGAGGGATCCTCCTAGACCCCCTGGGGTTGTCCTTGTTGCCAGTGATGCTCTGCAACCACTGTGCCACCGTATCCTCGTCAACTTCCTCCGGATGGATCCGAGTGCTGTCATCAGTACCCGAGTACACCCACATTGGATGATCGCGAGCTTGGAGTGGTCGGAAGCGTCGACTGAGGAACACCTCTAGCAAATCCATACCAGTCACGCCATCTCGGACAAGTTGAACCACTCGCTCAACCAACATGTTCACCTCCACTTTCTCCGTCGGAGTCACTTTCAAGGAAGAGGGCTTCTCTACTCGGCCCATGGAAAACGGTGGAAGGCCAGTCGACTGACCAGGGGTCGGTTGGTCCTTAGAATACAACCAGGTCGACTGCCACCCTCTGACTGAATCGGGAAGAATCATAGGAGGGAAAGTGCTTTTACCCCTCATCTGGAGTAATAGACCTCCACACATCTGGATCACTTGTGTCCTATCGTCACTCGGATTAGCCTTTTTAACAGACTAAGAACGACAAGTGAAAATGTGTTTGAAGAGACCCCAGTGCGGTCGACAGCCCAGAAAGTTCTCACACACGGACACGAACGCAGCGAGGTATGTGATAGTGTTGGGAGAAAAGTGATGAAGTTGGGCCCCAAAAAAGTTCAGAAAACCTTGGAAGAAAGGATGGGGCGGCAGAGAGAAACCACGGTCGACGTGAGTTGCGAGGAGGACACACTCACCCTCCTGCGGCTGCGGCTCAGTCTCATCCCCCGGAAGCCTCCAGGAACCTTGAGGAATCAAGCCTCCGTCGACCAAGTCCTATAGATCCTCCCGCTGGATCATGGAGCGGATCCAGTCGCCCTGGATCCAGGCTCGCAGCAGGCCAGATCTCGACGACGACCCTCCCCGACTTGTCTTCTTGCCCTTCGCCTTCGTCGTCGCCTTCTTCGCGCGCTCCAGAGCCACCGTCTTGTCCTTCCCCATCGCAACAGGCTATGCTCAGGTGGGGCGGCGGCGTCGAGGGTGGAGGCGGTGCGGTGGAGAAGCAGAGGAGGAAGAAGGAGAATGGAGCGCACTGTGCGAAATACGCCGGCCCAGATGCCTTATATGGACCTATTACCGAGTGACTGACTTGTGGGCCCAAGCGATCTTGTCAAATCCCGCAACAGTCGCACGCTCGATACGTGCCGAAAAAGGTGGCGCAAGGATTGAGGCGTCCCTGCCTAATCTGCTCCATTTATTGCGGGCCTCTCCATCCCGCGCGCTTCTCCAAATTTCGAATCCCGTGAGATCCGGGAATGGCAGCACAGTCAATCGCGCCAAAGATCTTAAAACCTTGTCAACACTCGAGGCTTTTCAGTGAAGTTCACTCGACAATATTAAGAATGGATCAAGGCGACTAAAAATGAAGTCGAAGTTGTTACGTGGTTCATCAATCCAAGTAAAACGCTTCCGAGGCGTGAAGACTGGGTCGGAATCGTCTTCAACTCCTTTTTCCACTCGAACCCTGAACCATTCGGGGGCTAATGACGATGACATGTACCTGGGGTAGGGTAATAGGCGTGACCTAGACACCCTTCCCAAGGACATTACCTTAAAGTCAAGGATATTCAAAGGACAACACCATCCACTCGACCAGAAGCATTCCACTCGACAAATCCAATTCCATTCGACCGGAGTGTAGTCACTCGACCACATCAGAAATCACTCGGAAGACAGAAGGTCTAAAGACACTCAGAACGGCAACGGTCAGGCGTTCACTCCGTAGTCTTAATGATCCTTTATATGTCTTTAATACTGACGTTACCATTAATGTCCCCTCTTTATGTATATTGAACCCTATGTAATGGGGGATGGCTGGGGTCCTGGCGCACTCTATATAAGCCACCCCCCTCCTCTGGGACAAGGGTTCGCACCTCCTGTAACTTCACACATAATCCAATCAACCAGCCTCAGGGCACCAAGACGTAGGGCTGTTGCTTCCTCTAAGAAGGGCCTGAACTCGTAAATCTTGCGTGCACGACTTCACCATAGCTAGGATCTTGCCTCCTCATACTTACCCCCCATTCTACTGTCAGACTTAGAACCACGACATCCCCTCCTCCACTCCTTTATATACAGGGGAGGGGGCACCCCATAGACACACAAGTTGATTCTTAGCCGTGTGCGGTGCCCCCCCCACATATTTCCACCTCGGTCATATTGTCGTAGTGCTTAGGCGAAGCCCTGCGTCGGTAACTTCATCATCACCGTCAACACACTGTCATGCTGGCAAAACTCTCCCTCGGCCTCAGCTGGATCTAGAGTTCGAGGGACGTCACCGAGCTGAACGTGTGCAGATCGTGGAGGTGCCGTGCGTTCGGTACTTGGATCGGTTGGATCGCGAAGACGTTCGACTACATCAACCGCGTTACTTTACACTTCCGCTTTCGGTCTACGGGGGTACGTGGACACACTCTCCCGCTCGTTGCTATGCATCACATAGATAGATATTGCGTGATCGCAGGTAAATTTTTTGAAATACTACGTTCCCCAATAGTGGCATCCGAGCCAGGTCTATGCGTAGATGTTATATGCACGAGTAGAACACAACGAGTTGTGTGCGATAATAGTCATTCTACTTACCAGCATGTCATACTTTGATTCAGCGATATTGTTGGATGAAGCGGCTCAGACCGGCATTACGCGTACGCTTACGCGAGACTGGTTCTACCGAGGTGCTTCGCACATAGGTGGCTAGTGGGTCTCTGTTTCTCCAACTTTAGTTGAATCGAGTGTGACTACGCCCGGTCCTTGTTGAAGGTTAAACCAGCAAACTTGACCAAAAATTGTTGTGGTTTTGATGCGTAGGTAAGAACGGTTCTTGCTAAGCCCGTACCAGCCACGTAAAACTTGCAACAACAAAGTAGAGGACGTCTAACTTGTTTTTATAGGGCATGTTGTGATGTGATATGGTCAAGACGTGATTATATAAATTGTTGTATGAGATGATCATGTTTTGTACCACTGTTATCGGCAACTGGCAGGAGCCATATGGTTGTCGCTTTATTGTATGAAATGCAATCGCCATGTAATTGCTTGCTTTATCACTAAGCGGTAGCGATAGTCGTAGAAGCAATAGTTGGCGAGACGACAACGATGCTTCGATGGAGATCAAGGTGTCAAGCCGGTGACGATGGTGATTATGACGATGCTTTGGAGATGGAGATCAAAGGCACAAGATGATGATGGCCATATCATATCACTTATATTGATTGTATGTGATGTTTATCCTTTATGCATCGTATTTTGCTTAGTACGATGGTAGAATTATAAGATGATCTCTCACTAAATTTCAAGGTACAAGTGTTCTCCCTGAGTATGCACCGTTGTTACAGTTCGTCGTGCTGAGACACCACGTGGTGATCGGGTGTGATAAGCTCTACGTTCACATACAACGGGTGCAAGCCAGTTTTGCACACGCTGAATACTCGGGTTAAACTTGACGAGCCTAGCATATGCAGATATGGCATCTGAACACTGAGACTGAAAGGTCGAGCGTGAATCATATAGCAGATATGATCAACATAGTGATGTTCACCATTGAAAACTGCTCCATCTCACGTGATGATCGGACATGGTTTAGTTGATATGGATCACGTGATCACTTAGATGATTAGAGGGATGTCTATATAAGTGGGAGTTCTTAAGTAATATGATTAATTGAACTTTAATTTATCATGAATTTAGTACCTGGTAGTATTTTGCATGTCTATGTTGTTGTAGATAAATGGCCCGTGCTGTTGTTCCATTGAATTTTAATGCGTTCCTAGAGAAAGCTAAGTTCAAAGATGATGGTAGCAATTACACGGACTGGGTCCGTAACTTGAGGATTATCCTCATTGCTGCACAGAAGAATTACGTCCTGAAAGCACTGCTAGGTGCCAAACCCGCTGCAGGAGCAACGCCAGATGTTATGAACGTCTGGCAGAGCAAAGCTGATGACTACTCGATAGTTCAATGTGCCATGCTTTACAGCTTAGAACCGGGACTTCAACGACGTTTTGAACGTCATGGAGCATATCAGATGTTCCAGGAGTTGAAGTTAGTATTTCAAGCAAATGCCCGGATTGAGATATATGAAGTCTCCAATAAGTTCTATAGCTGCAAAATGGAGGAGAATAGTTCTGTCAGTGAGCATATACTCAGAATGTCTGGGTACCACAATCACTTGACTCAGCTGGGAGTTAATCTTCTAGTTGATAGTGTCATTAAAAGAGTTCTTCAATCACTGCCACCAAGCTACAAGAGCTTTGTGATGAACTATAATATGCAAGGGATGGATAAGACGATTCCCGAGCTCTTCGCAATGCTAAAGGCTGCGGAGGTAGAAATCAAGAAGGAGCATCAAGTGTTGATGGTCAACAAGACCACTAGTTTCAAGAAAAAAGGTAAAGGGAAGAAGGGGAACTTCAAGAAGAACGACAAACAAGTTGCTACTCAAGTGAAGAAGCCCAAGTCTGGACCTAAGCTTGAGACTGAGTGCTTCTACTGCAAATGGACTGGTCACTGGAAGCGGAACTGCCCCAAGTATTTGGCGAAGAAGAAGGATGGCGAAGTGAAAGGTATATTTGATATACATGTTATTGATGTGTACCTTACTAATGCTCGCAGTTGCGCCTGGGTATTTGAGACTGGTTCTGTTGCTAATATTCGCAACTCGAAACAGGGGCTACGGATTAAGCGAAGATTGGCTAAGGACGAGGTGACGATGCGCGTGGGAAATGGTTCCAAAGTCGATGTGATCGCCGTCGGCACGCTACCTCTACATCTACCTTCGGGATTAGTTTTAGACCTGAATAATTGTTATTTGGTGCCAGCGTTAAGCATGAACATTATATCTGGATCTTGTTTGATGCGAGACGGTTATTCATTTAAATCGGAGAATAATGGTTGTTCTATTTATATGAATAATATATTTTATGGTCATGCACCCTTGATGAGTGGTGTATTTTTACTAAATCTTGATAGTAGTGATACACATATTCATAGTATTGAAGCCAAAAGATATAAGTTTAATAATGATAGTGCAACTTATTTGTGGCACTGCCGTTTAGGTCATATTGGTGTAAAGCGCCTGAAGAAACTCCATGCTGATGGGCTTTTGGAATCACTTGATTATGAATCACTTGATGCTTGCGAACCATGCCTCATGGGCAAGATGACTAAGACTCCATTCTCGGGAACAATGGAGCGAGCAACAGACTTGTTGGAAATAATACATACTGATGTATGCCGTCCGATGAGCGTTGATGCTCGCGGCGGGTATTGTTATTTTCTGACCTTCACAGATGATTTGAGAAGATATGGGTATATCTACTTGATGAAACATAAGTCTGAAACATTTGAAAAGTTCAAAGAATTTCAGAGTGAAGTAGAAAATCATCATAACAAGAAAATAAAGTTTCTACGATTTGATCGTGGAGGAGAATATTTGAGTTACGAGTTTGGTCTTCATTTGAAACAATGCGGAATAGTTTTGCAACTCACGCCACCTGGAACACCACAGCGTAATGGTGTGTCCGAACATCGTAATCGTACTTTATTAGATATGGTGCGATCTATGATGTCTCTTACTGATTTACCACTATCGTTTTGGGGTTATGCTTTAGAGACGGCTGCATTCACGTTAAATAGGGTACCATGTAAATCCGTTGAGAGGACACCATATGAACTGTGGTTTGGCAAGAAACCCAAGTTGTCGTTTCTTAAAGTTTGGGGCTGCGATACTTATGTGAAAAAGCTTCAACTTGATAAGCTCAAACCCAAATCAGAGAAATGTGTCTTCATAGGATACCCAGAAGAGACTATTGGGTACACCTTCTATCACAGATCCGAAGGCAAGATATTCATTGCTAAGAATGGATCCTTTCTAGAGAAGGAGTTTCTCTCGAAAGAAGTGAGAGGGAGGAAAGTAGAACTTGATGAGGTAACTGTACATGCTCCCTTATTGGAAAGTAGTTCATCACAGAAATCAGTTCCAGTGATTCCTACACCAGTAAGTGAGGAAGCTAATGATAATGATCATGAAACTTCTGATCAAGTTATTACTACCGAACTTCGTAGGTCAACCAGAGGAAGATCCGCACCAGAGTGGTACGGTAATCCTGTTCTGGAGGTCATGTTACTCACCATGATGAACCTACAAACTATGCGGAAGCGAGATGATCCCAGATTCCGCAAAATGGCTTGAGACCATGAAATCTGAGATGGGATCCATGTAGGAGAACAAAGTGGACTTTGGTTGACTTGCCCGATGATCGGCAAGCCATAGAGAATAAATGGATCTTCCAGAAGAAGACTGACACTGACGGTAATATTACTGTCTACAAAGCTCGACTTGTTGCGGAAGTTTTTCGACAAGTTCAAGGAGTTGACTACGATGACACCTTCTCACACATAGCGATGATTAAGTCTGTCTGAATCATGTTAGCAATTGCCGCATTTTATGATTATGAAATTTCGCAAATAGATGTAAAAACTGCATTCCTTAATGGATATCTTAAAGAAGAGTTGTATATGATGCAACCAGAAGGTTTTGTCGATCCAAAAGGTGCTAACAAAGTGTGCAAGCTCCAGCGATCCATTTATGGACTGGTGCAAGCCTCTCGGAGTTGGAATATACGCTTTGATAGTGTGATCAAAGCATATGGTTTTATACAAACTTTTGGAGAAGCCTGTATTTACAAGAAAGTGAGTGGGAGCTCTGTAGCATTTCTGATATTATATGTGGATGACATATTGTTGATCGGAAATGATACTGAATTTCTGAATAGCATAAAAGGATACTTGAATAAGAATTTTTTAATGAAAGACCTCGGTGAAGTTGCTTATATATTAGGCATCAAAATCTATAGAGATAGATCAAGACACTTAATTGGACTTTCACAAAGCACATACCTTGATAAAGTTTTGAAGAAGTTCAAAATGGATCAAGCAAAGAAAGGGTTCTTGCCTGTGTTACAAGGTGTGAAGTTGAGTCAAACTCAATGCCCGACCACTGCAGAAGATAGAGAGAAAATGAAAGTCATTCCCTATGCTTCAGCCATAGGTTCTATCATGTATGCAGTGTTGTGTACTAGACCTGATGTGTGCCTTGATATTAGTTTAGCAGGGAGGTACCAAAGTAATCCGGGAGTAGATCACTAGACGGCGGTCAAGAACATCATGAAATACTTGAAAAGGATTAAGGATATGTTTCTCGGTTATGGAGGTGACAACGAGCTCATTGTAAATGGTTACGTCGATGCAAGCTTTGACACTGATCTAGATGACTCTAAGTCACAAACCGAATACGTATTTATATTGAACAGTGGAGCTATTAGTTGGTGCAGTTCTAACCAAAGCGTCATGGCGGGATCTACGTGTGAAGCAGAGTACATAGCTGCTTCGGAAACAACAAATGGAGTCTGGATGAAGGAGTTCATATCCGATCTAGGTGTCATACCTAGTGCATCAGGTCCAATGAAAATCTTTTGTGACAATACTAGTGCAATGGCCTTGGCAAAGGAATCCAGATTTCACAAGAGAACCAAGCACATCAAGAGACGCTTCAATTCCATCCCCAATCAAGTCAAGGAGGGAGACATAGAGATTTGCAAGATACATACGGATCTAAATGTTGCAGACCCGTTGACTAAGCCTCTCTCACGAGCAAAACATGATCAGCACCAAGACTCCATGGGTGTTAGAATCATTACTGTGTAATCTAGATTATTGACTCTAGTGCAAGTGGGAGACTGAAGGAAATATGCCCTAGAGGCAATAATGAAGTTGTTATTTATATTTCCTTATATCATGATAAATGTTTATTATTCACGCTAGAATTGTATTAACCGGAAACTTAGTACATGTGTGAATACATAGACAAATAGAGTGTCACTAGTATGCCTCTACTTGACTAGCTTGTTTATCAAAGATGGTTAAGTTTCCTAGCCATAGACATGAGTTGTCATTTGATTAACGGGATCACATCATTAGAGAATGATGTGATTGACTTGACCCATCCGTTAGCTTAGCACTATGATCGTTTAGTTTATTGCTATTGCTTTCTTCATAACTTATACATGTTCCTATGACTATGAGATTATGCAACTCCCGAATACCGAAAGAACACTTAGTGTGCTATCAAATGTCACAACGTAACTGGGTCATTATAAAGATGCTCTACAGGTGTCTCCGATGGTGTTTGTTGAGTTGGCATAGATCGAGATAGGATTTGTCACTCCGATTGTCGGAGAGGTATCTCTGGGCCCTCTCGGTAATGCACATCACTAAGACTTGCATGCAATGTGACTAATGTGTTAGTTACGGGTTGATGCATTATGGAACGAGTAAAGAGACTTGTCGGTAACGAGATTGAACTAGGTATTGAGATACCGACGGTTGAATCTCGGGCAAGTAACATACCGATGACAAAGGGAACAACATATGTTGTTATGCGGTTTGACTGATAAAGATCTTCGTAGAATATCTTCCTAATATGAGCATCCAGGTTCTGCTATTGGTTATTGACCGGAGATGAGTCTCGGTCATGTCTACATAGTTCTCGAACCCGTAGGGTCCGCACGCTTAACGTTCGATGACGATCGGTATTATGAGTTTATGTGTTTTGATGTACCGAAGGTAGATCGGAGTCCCAGATGTGACCACGGACATGACGAGGAGTCTCGGAATGGTTGAGACATAAAGATTGATATATTGGAAGGCTATGTTTGGACACCGGAATGGTTTCGAATGAGTTCGGGCATTTTCCGGAGTACCGGGAGGTTACCGGCACCCCCCAGGGAGTTAATGGGCCTTAATTGGCTTTAGTGGAAGAGAGAGGAGAAGGCCAAGAGGAGCCCCCCCCAAGCCCAATCCGAATTGGGAGGGGGGCGGCCCCCCTTTCCTTCCTCTCCTCTTCCCCTTCCTTTACCCTCCTAGTAGGACTAGATAAGGGGGGAATACCTACTCCTAGTAGGAGTAGGATTCTCCCCCTTGGGGCGCGCCATAGGAGGACGGCCTCCCCCTCCTCCACTCCTTTATATACGGGGGAGGGGGCACCCCATAGACACACAAGTTGATTCTTAGCCGTGTGCGGTGCCCCCCTCCACATATTTCCACCTCGGTCATATTGTCGTAGTGCTTAGGCGAAGCCCTGCGTCGGTAACTTCATCATCACCGTCAACACGCCGTCATGCTGACGAAACTCTCCCTTGGCCTCAACTGGATCTAGAGTTCGAGGGACGTCACCGAGCTGAACGTGTGCAGATTGCGGAGGTGTCGTGCGTTCGGTACTTGGATCGGTTGGATCGTGAAGACGTTCGACTACATCAACCGCGTTACTTAACGCTTCCGCTTTCGGTCTACGAGGGTACGTGGACACACTCTCCCGCTTGTTGCTATGCATCACATAGATAGATCTTGCATGATCGTAGGTAAAATTTGAAATACTACGTTCCCCAACAGGGGGATGAACGGCGTAGGGTCGAAGGGGAAGGTCGCCATTGACGATTCTCCCGAGCTCAGAGGGATGCGGAGGGAGAGGTTGGTGGATGGGGATGGCGCATTTGTTTGGGATACTGCGGCAAGTAATCTCTGGGCTATGGAAGTGGAAGAGCCGGCGTAATGGCGGATACCAGCTGAAGGAGGCAAAATGAGGAGCCATCGCTATTTCCCTGAAAAGGTTGATGTATGACCGGCTGATTAGTCGTATTCGCAGGAATAGTGGGATTCTGTCAATGAATAGGTGGGCTCTAGGTTTGGGCCTGAGGGACAGTAGCAGATGAACTGGGCCCAACATAGTAGCAGTCACGAGCGATGTGCCCCTGATGTCTACTACGCAACCTTCTTCTTGTAGACGTTGTTGGGCCTCCAAGTGCAGAGGTTTGTAGGACAGTAGCAAATTTCCCTCAAGTGGATGACCTAAGGTTTATCAATCTGTGGGAGGCGTAGGATGAAGATGGTATCTCTCAAACAACCCTGCAACCAAATAACAAAGAGTCTCTTGTGTCCCCAACACACCCAATACAATGGTAAATTGTATAGGTGCACTAGTTCGGCGAAGAGATGGTGATGCAAGTGCAATATGGATGGTAGATATAGGTTTTTGTAAGCTGAAATTATAAAAACAGCAAGGTAACTAATGGTAAAAGTGAGTGTATACGGTATTGCAATGCTAGGAAACAAGGCCTAGGGTTCATACTTTCACTAGTGCAAGTTCTCTCAACAATAATAACATAATTGGATCATATAACTATCCCTCAACATGCAACAAAGAGTCACTCCAAAGTCACTAATAGCGGAGAACAAACGAAGAGATTATTGTAGGGTACGAAACCACCTCAAAGTTATTCTTTCGGATCGATCTACTCAAGAGTTTGTACTAGAATAACACCTTAAGACACATATCAACCAAAACCCTAATGTCACCTAGATACTCCAATGTCACCTGAAGTATCTGTGGGTATGATTATACGATATGCATCACTCAATCTCAGATTCATCTATTCAACCAACACATAGAACTTCAAAGAGTGCCCCAAAGTTTCTACCGGAGAGTCAAGACGAAAACATGTGCCAACCCCTATGCATAAGTTCACGAGCAGAACCCGCAAGTTGATCACCAAAACATACATCCAGTGGATTACGTGATATCCCATTGTCACCACAGATAAGCACATGCAAGACATACATCAACTGTTCTCAAATCCTTAAAGACTCAATCCGATAAGATAACTTCAAAGGGAAAACTCAATCCATTACAAGAGAGTAGAGGGGGAGAAACATCATAAGATCCAACTATAATAGCAAAGCTCGCGATACATCAAGATCGTACCACCTCAAGAACACGAGAGAGAGAGAGAGAGATCAAACACATAGCTACTGGTACATACCCTCAGCCCCGAGGGTGAACTACTCCCTCCTCATCATGGAGAGCGCCGGGATGATGAAGATGGCCACCGGTGAGGGTTCCCCCCTCCGGCAGGGTGCCGGAATAGGGTCCCGATTGGTTTTTGGTGGCTACAGAGGCTTGCGGCGGCGGAACTCCCGATCGATTCTGTTCCCCGGTGTTTTTAGGGTATATGGATATATATACGCGAAAGAAGTCGGTCAGGGGAGCCACGAGGGTGGGGGCGCGCCCAGGGGGGCAGGCACGCCTCCCTGCCTCGTGGCCACCTCGAAGCTTCCCTGACGTCTACTCCAAGTCTCTTGGATTGCTTCCGTTCCAAAAATAACTCTCCCGAAGGTTTCATTCCGTTTGGACTCCGTTTGATATTCCTTTTCTTCGAAACACTGAAATAGGCAAGAAAACAACAATTTGGGCTGGGCCTCCGGTTAATAGGTTAGTCCCCAAAATAATATAAAAGTGTATAAATAAGCCCATTAAACATCCAAAACATAATATATAGTAGCATGGAACAATAAAAAATTATAGTCAAGCATCCCCAAGCTTAATTCCTGCTCTTCCTCGAGTAGGTAAATGATAAAAACAGAATTTTTGATGTGGAATGCTACCTAGCATATTCTCAATGCAATATTCTTTATTGTGGCATGAATATTCAGATCCGAAAGATTCAAGACAAAAGTTTAATATTGACATGAAAACAATAATACTTCAAGCATACTAACAAAGCAATCATGTCTTCTCAAAATAACATGCAAAGCAAGCTATCCCTATAAAGTCATATAGTCTGGCTATGCTCTATCTTCATCACACAAAATATTTAAATCATGCACAACCCCGATGACAAGCCAAGCAATTGTTTCGTACTTTTGACATTCTCAAACCTTTTCAACTTTCACGCAATACATGAGCGTGAGCCATGGACATAGCACTATAGGTGGAATAGAATGGTGGTTGTGGAGAAGACAAAAAGGAGAATATAGTCTCACATCAACTAGGCGTATCAACGGGCTATGGAGATGCCCATCAGTAGATATCAATGTGAGTGAGTAGGGATTGCCATGCAACGGATGCACTAGAGCTATAAGTGTATGAAAGCTCAACAAAAGAAACTAAGTGGGTGTGCATCCAACTCGCTTGCTCACGAAGACATAGGGCATTTTGAGGAAACCCATCACTGGAATATACAAGCCAAGTTCTATAATGAAAGATTCCCACTAGTATATGAAAGTGACAACATAGGAGACTCCCTATCATGAAGAACATTGTGCTACTTTGAAGCACAAGTGCGGTAAAAGGATAGTAGCATTGCCCCTTCTCTCTTTTTCTCTCAATTTTTTATATATTGTTTTTGGGCCTTCTCCCTTTTTTATGGCCTCTTTTTTCTCCTTTTTTTATTTGGGCATCTTTGGCCTCTTTTTTTCGTCCGGAGTCTCATCCTGACTTGTGGGGGAATCATAGTCTCCATCATCCTTTCCTCACTGGGACAATGCTCTAATAATGAAGATCATCACACTTTTATTTACTTACAACTCAAGAATTACAACTCGATACTTAGAACAAAATATGACTCTATGTGAATGCCTCCAGCGGTGTACCGGGATATGCAATGACTCATGAGTGACATGTATGAAAGAATTATGAAGGTGGCTTTGCCACAAATACGATGTCAACTACATGATCATGCAAAGCAATATCACAATGATGAAGCGTGTCATAATAAACGGAACAGTGGAAAGTTGCATGGCAATATATCTCAGAATGGCTATGGAAATGCCATAATAGGTAGGTATGGTGGCTGTTTTGAGGAAGGTAATGGTGGGTGTATGGTACCGGCGAAAGTTGCGCGGCACAAGAGAGGCTAGCAATGGTGGAAGGATGAGAGTGCGTATAATCCATGGACTCAACATTAGTCATAAAGAACTCACATACTTAGTGCAAAAATCTATTAGTTATCGAAACAAAGTACTAAGCGCATGCTCCTAGGGGGAGAGATTGGTAGGAAAAGACCATCGCTCGTCCCCGACCGCCACTCATAAGGAAGACAATCAATAAATAAATCATGCTCCGACTTCATCACATAACGGTTCACCATACGTGCATGCTACGGGAATCACAAACTTTAACACAAGTATTTCTCAAATTCACAACTAATAAACTAGCATGACTCTAATATCACCATCTTCATATCTCAAAACAATCATAAGGAATCAAACTTCTCATAGTATTCAATGCACTTTATATGAAAGTTTTTATTATATCCCTCTTGGATGCCCATCATATTAGGACTAAATTCATAACCAAAGCAAATTACCATGCTGTTTAAGACTCTCAAAATAATATAAGTGAAGCATGAGAGTTCATCTATTTCTTCAAAATAAAACTACCGCCATGCTCTAAAAAGATATAAGTGAAGCACTAGAGCAAACGACAAACTACTCCAAAAGATATAAGTGAAGATCAATGAGTAGTCGAATAATTATGCAACTATGTGAGGACTCTCTAACATTTAAGAATTTCAGATCTTGGTATTTTTTTCAAACAGCAAGCAAAACAAAATAAAATAAAATGACGCTCCAAGCAAAACACATATTATGTGGTGAATAAAAATATAGATCCAAGTAAAGTTACCGATGAACGAAGACGAAAGAGGGGATGCCATCCGGGGCATCCCCAAGCTTAGGCTCTTGGTTATACTTGAATATTACCTTGGGGTGCCTTGGGCATCCCCAAGCTTAGGCTCTTTCCACTCCTTATTCCATAGTCCATCGAATCTTTACCCAAAACTTGAAAACTTCACAACACAAAACTTAACAGAAAACTCGTAAGCTCCTTTAGTATAAGAAAATGAATCACCACTTAGTAACTGTTTTGAACTCATTATAAATTAATATTGGTGTAATATATACTGTATTCCAACTTCTCTATGGTTCATACCCTCTGATACTACTCATAGATTCATCAAAATAAGCAAACAACACATAGAAAACAGAATCTGTCAAAAACAGAACAGTCTGTAGTAATCTGTATCAAACGTACACTTCTGGAACTCCAAAAATTCTGAAATAAATTGATGGACCTTAGGAATTTTTCTATTTATCATCTACAAAAATAATCAACCTAAAATCACTCTCCAGTAAAAAATGGCAGCTAATCTCGTGAGCGCTAATGTTTCTGTTTTTTACAGAAAGATCATAAAGACTTCACCCAAGTCTTCCCAAAGGTTCTACTTGGCACAAACACTAATTAAAACATAAAAACACATCTAACCAGAGGCTATATGAATTATTTATTACTAAACAGGAACAAAAAACAAGGAACAAAAATAAAATTGGGTTGCCTCCCAACAAGCGCTAACGTTTAACGCCCTAGCTAGGCATGATGATTTCAATGATGCTCACATAAAAGATAAGAATTGAAACATAAAAAGAGCATCATGAAGAATATGACTAGCAAATTTAAGTCTAACCCACTTCCTATGCATAGGGATTTTGTGATCAAACAACTTATGGGAACAATAATCAACTAGCATAGGAAGGCAAAACAAGTATAACTTCACAACTTTAAGCACATAGAGAGAAAACTTGATATTATTGCAATTCCTACAAGCATATATTCCTCCCTCATAATAATTTTCAGTAGCATCATGAATGAATTCAACAATATAACTATCACATAAATCATTCTTTTCATGATCTACAAGCATAGAAATTTTGTTACTCTCCACATAAGCAAAATTCTTCTCATTCAGAATAGTGGGAGTATCATAAGAAACTCGAATACTATAAATTGTTTCCACATTAAAAGAGTAATGTTCAGAAAAAGGGTAATCATAATCATGACAAGTTTTATAAATATAATCATCACTACTTTTTATAGCATAAGTGTCGTCACAATAATCATCATAAGTAGCAACTTTGTTCTCATCATAATCTATTGAAACCTCTTCCAAGATAGTGGAATCACCACTAAATAAAGTCATGACCTCTCCAAATCCACTTTCATATTTATCACAATAAGATTCAACATCCTCCAAAATAGTGGGATCATTACTTCCTAAAGTTGACACTCTTCCAAACCCACTTTCATCAATATAATCATCATAAGTAGGAGGCATGCTATCATCATAATAAATTTGCTCATAAAAACTTGGGAAGCTAAAAATATCATCTTCATTAAATATAGCATCCCCAAGCTTGGGACAAACATTAATTGCAGCAAATATATTCTCAAACATGTCATTCTCATCAATCATAGCATCCCCAAGCTTGGGCCTTTTCATATCATAAGCATAATCACTCTCATCATTAATAGTATGGATAGCACCAATAGTATAGCAATTATCATCATCACAAGGAGTAATAGGAGCAACATCATTTGGGAGAGATAACTTTTTACCTTTGTTTCTCCGTCTTTTCTTTTTCTTCTTCACATTATGTGTGGGTTCAATCCTCTTTTTGGAACTCCTTATTAATGAGATTGGTTGAATAGAAGGCTCCTCCTCGTTACCTGATTCATCATAAGAAATAATAGGAGGATATTGGGAAGCCTCTTCCCTTTCATTAGTATTCTCTTCATCCTCTATTTGTTTTCTTTTCTTTATGTAATTGGAAATATAAGGATTTTCAATGCAATTCACCGCACAATACATAAAAATTTCTTCTAGATCAAAATCAAGAAATCTCTCAAGATTAAATTTTGGAATACCCTCAGTTATACGTTTCATTTCTTCATACCCAAAAAGAAGACTAAGCTCTTTATGATGCTCAAGGGTAATCAAGTTATCACAATTTTTGGACACGACTTGATGATGAAACAAATAGCATTGGAGCTTTAAATGACCATGTTCATTGCAAGTTCACAAGGATGGCAATAAATATTGAATCTTTCAGCACAATCATCTAGCCTTTCTTGCAACCATTTAGTTTCCAAATACTTATGCCTCTTGCAAAATCTATCTTCCCTATTTGGTGTGTTCTTGCAAGCTCTATGCACTCCACAAAAGTTGACATGCTTATAAGAGACATATTCATCATGACCAGTGCAATCATCATTAGTACTATGGATATTCAAAGAGTTCATACTAACAACATTGCAATCATGCTCATCATTCAAAGATTTAGTGCCAAACATTTTAATGCATTCTTCTTCTAGCAATTGAGCACAATTATCGGAATCCTTATTCTCATGAAAGATATTAAAAAGATGAAGCATATGAGGTACCCTCAATTCCATTTTTTGTAGCTTTCTTTTATAAACTAAACTAGTGCTAAAACAAGAAACAAAAAGATTCGATTGCAAGATCTAAAGATATACCTTCAAGCACTCACCTCCCCGGCAACGGCGCCAGAAAAGAGCTTGATGTCTACTGTGGATGACCTAAGGTTTATCAATCTGTGGGAGGCGTAGGATGAAGATGGTATCTCTCAAACAACCCTGCAACCAAATAACAAAGAGTCTCTTGTGTCCCCAACACACCCAATACAATGGTAAATTGTATAGGTGCACTAGTTCGGCGAAGAGATGGTGATGCAAGTGCAATATGGATGGTAGATATAGGTTTTTGTAAGCTGAAATTATAAAAACAGCAAGGTAACTAATGGTAAAAGTGAGTGTATACGGTATTGCAATGCTAGGAAACAAGGCCTAGGGTTCATAATTTCACTAGTGCAAGTTCTCTCAACAATAATAACATAATTGGATCATATAACTATCCCTCAACATGCAACAAAGAGTCACTCCAAAGTCACTAATAGCGGAGAACAAACGAAGAGATTATTGTAGGGTACGAAACCACCTCAAAGTTATTCTTTCGGATCGATCTACTCAAGAGTTTGTACTAGAATAACACCTTAAGACACATATCAACCAAAACCCTAATGTCACCTAGATACTCCAATGTCACCTGAAGTATCTGTGGGTATGATTATATGATATGCATCACACAATCTCAGATTCATCTATTCAACCAACACATAGAACTTCAAAGAGTACCCCAAAGTTTCTACCGGAGAGTCAAGACGAAAACGTGTGCCAACCCCTATGCATAAGTTCACGAGCGGAACCCGCAAGTTGATCACCAAAACATGCATCAAGTGGATCACGTGATATCCCATTGTCACCACAGATAAGCACATGCAAGACATACCTCAAGTGTTCTCAAATCCTTAAAGAATCAATCCGATAAGATAACTTCTAAGGGAAAACTCAATCCATTACAAGAGAGTAGAGGGGGAGAAACATCATAAGATCCAACTATAATAGCAAAGCTCGCGATACATCAAGATCGTACCACCTCAAGAACACGAGAGAGAGAGAGAGAGATCAAACACATAGCTACTGGTACATACCCTCAGCCCCGAGGGTGAACTACTCCCTCCTCGTCATGGAGAGCGCCGGGATGATGAAGATGGCCACCGCTGAGGGTTCCCCCCTCCGGCAGGGTGCCGGAACAGGGTCCCGATTGGTTTTTGGTGGCTACAGAGGCTTGCGGCGGCGGAACTCCCGATCGATTCTGTTCCCCGGTGTTTTGAGGGTATATGGATATATATAGGCGAAAGAAGTCGGTCAGGGGAGCCACGAGGGGCCCACGAGGGTGGGGGCGCGCCCAGGGGGGCAGGCACGCCTCCCTGCCTCATGGCCACCTCGAAGGTTCCCTGACGTCTACTCCAAGTCTCTTGGATTGCTTCCGTTCCAAAAATAACTCTCCCGAAGGTTTCATTCCGTTTGGACTCCGTTTGATATTCCTTTTCTTCGAAACACTGAAATAGGCAAGAAAACAGCAATTTGGGCTGGGCCTCCGGTTAATAGGTTAGTCCGAAAAATGATATAAAAGTGTATAAATAAGCCCATTAAACATCCAAAACAGAATATATAATAGCATGGAACAATAAAAAATTATAGATACGTTGGAGACGTATCAACCCCCACTTCTTGCATGCGCGTCACTTGCACTTGATAAACTATCCTAGTTGGTTACTAATTTCTAACCTCACACGTCAGCACTTAGCACACATTTCCTTGCGTGACAATACGGCAGCTACTACTAACTTGTCTCACGTTAGCTACTACTAACTCTAGTAGGACTCAGTTGCCCAACCGGTGATGCCTAGTGGTACCTGTGGGGCGACCACGACGATGGTGTGTAGAGCTAGGTCCTGGCTCATTTCTCTGATGTTAATGGTTTGGTCAGTCAATGAGTGCGCCTTTTTTTTTCTTACTGTAACAGAGAATCCGGAGTTGCATGTGGCGGGGCCTCTGCGTCAACGATGACTTTATGAGGATGATTTCAGCGGACGATGCTCTTCAGAGGTTTCGCCGGACTAGGTCGGTGCGAAGCTTGCAACTTTCTCCTATGAAGCGCGTGGGCAAAATCGGAGCTGCCTGTCCTCGATGTCTAGGGCCGATTGTTTAGCTATGGCCGATGAGATCCTCTTGATTCTTTCGTCTGGAGAGGTCTTGATGGGTAGTTAGCGACGAAGTTTGAGTCGCCTGCTCGGGGAGAAGTGATGATGATGACATTGTAGGATCCCTTGACGGTGTGTGTGGTTTTGTTAGGGCATCTCCATTGCGGTTGAAAGTGCAACTATCCCTGGGTGGTTTTGGTAATTCCTAACAGCATATAGCTCATTGAGCTAATACTATTTCAAGATAAATATTTTAGGAAAGCTCAATGATTGGCATGGCATGGATTAGAGATGTGGACCCCTCAAAATGCTAAGGACAAAAGATTGGCTCAAGCTCTAAGGCTCAAGATGAGGGTGTCCTGGACTAAGGGGTCCTCGGGCATCCGGCCTGTTGGACATGGGCCGGACTAATGGGCTATGAAGATACAAGACTGAAGACTCTCTCCCGTGTCCGGATGGGACTCTCCTTGGCGTGGAAGGCAAGCTTGGCGTCCAGATATGAAGATTCCTTTCTCTGTAACTGACTTTGTACAACCCTAGTCCCCTCCGGTGTCTATATAAACCAGAGGGCTTAGTCCGGAAACATATATAGTCATACAGGCTAGACTTCTAGGGTTCTAGCCATTACGATCTCGTGGTAGATCAACTCTTGTAATACTCATATTCAACAAGATCAATCAAGCAGGAAGTAGGGTATTACCTCCATAGAGAGGGCCCGAATCTGGGTAAACATTGTGTCCCCCATCTCCTGTTATCATCGACCTTAGACGCACAGTTCGGGACCCCCTACCCGAGATCCGCCGGTTTTGACACCGACATTGGTGCTTTCATTGAGAGTTCCACTGTGCCGTCCTTAAAAGGTTTGGTAGCCCCTTCAATCATCCACAATAATGCTGTCCAAGGAGAAGTCTTCCTTCCCGGACAGATCTTCGTGGTCGGCGGCTTCGCACTGCGGGCCAACTCGCTTGGCCATCTGGAGCAGATCGATAGCTACGCCCCTGGCCGTCAGGTCAGGTTCGGGAGCTTGAACTACGTCGCGGATATCCGCGGAGACTTGATCTTTGACGGATTTGAGTCCACGACAGCCGCTCCCCGTCACCACGATGAACATGACTTAAATCTGTCATCGGACCATACCCAGGAGATAGCACCTGTAACTGCTCTGGCCTTAGATCCGGAGCAGATCGTGCCATCCAAAGACGGGAAGCTCAACCCCGCCTCGGATGCCGCAGTCCCAGCGGCGTCAGAGCCACACATGGACCCAACTTCGAGTGGGATCTGTGTCACCGGAGCCTCGGACTCGTTTCCGGCTACAGGTTTCGAATCATGTGCGTCCACGTGCGTCGAGCTCGATCAGTCATCGGTCGTTGAATTCAGCTCCGTGGACATTTTTTGCACTCACTTCTGGGCGACGTGTTAAACTCGTGAAAAGCGCTGTCCTTGGCAGAGGGCTCACAGCCAAACTATATCCGGTTCGAACTGGAGGATGATGACAGAAAATTTCGCTTCCCACCCACTGCCCACTTTATAGCTACTGTCGAAGATTTAACCGACATGCTCGGTTACGGCTCCGAAGACATCGACAGTATGGACGACGATGCTGATGAGGAGCAGGGCCAAAACCCGCTGTTTACCGAACGTGGGACGGCCACCTCTTCTTACGACGTGTACATGGTGGATACACCTAAAGGAACTAACGACGATGACAAAGAAGATCCAGTCAAGGACGAACCTCCTGTGATACAGCCAAAACGCCGGCATCAGCGGCGCCGCTCTAAGTCATGTCGTGGGAAAGACAGCAATACCGGCATGGGAGAGAACAATACTTCGGATGATGCCGAACATAATGAAGACCCCGTTGAGACAACTTCCGAACAGGACGAACGGGAAGACGGGCAATTCAGCCCCGATGAACAGGCCATACACGAAGACTCGGAGGATAGTAATTATCCTCCGCTCTCTGAGGATGAGGTGAGCCTTGGCAACGAGGATTTTATCGTGCCTGAGGAACCTCTCGCGCAGGAGCGCTTTAAGCGCCAGCTAATAGCCACTGCAAGGAGCCTGAAAAAGAAGCAGCAGCAGCTTTAAGCTGATCAAGACATGCTCAATGATAGATGGACTGATGTCCTAGCAGCCGGAGAATACGGCCTCAAGCGCCCGGCCAAAAGCTACCCAAAGCGCAAATTGCTACCTAAGTTCGATGACGAGGTGCCGGAGCCCGTACCATCATCGCGCAATGCGGCTGACCGACCACCACGTGGTCGAGACAAAGCGGCAACTCAAGCCGAACACCATCCCGCCCCACCTCGCCGTAAAGGCAGAGATAAAACAGCTCGGGGTTATACATATGACCTTTGGCAGGACCTAGACAGTAGAGCAGGACATACTAGATCGATCTACGGATTGCGAGGACGCGCCCCGACACGCGACGACGGCTATCTATTCGGACGTGACAAGCCCAGTCACGCTTGGGCCGAAAACCGCAGACGGACTCCATCGGAGCTACGTCGCGATGTGGCCCGATATAGAGGCGCCGCACACCCTCTTTGCTTCACTGACGAAGTAATGGAGCACGAATTCCCAGAAGGGTTTAAACCCGTGAATATTGAATCATATGATGGAACAACTGACCCCGCGGTATGGATCAAGGATTTCCTTCTCCATATCCATATGGCCCGCGGAGATGACCTTCATGCCATCAAATATCTCCCGCTAAAACTCAAAGGGCCAGCTCGGCACTAGTTAAACAGTCTGCCCGAAAATTCTATTGACAGCTGGGAGGATTTGGAAGATGCCTTCCGCGACAACTTCCAAGGTACATATGTCCAGCCACCAGATGCTGATGACTTAAGTCACATTGTCCAGCAGCCCGGAGAGTCAGCCAGGAAGCTCTGGACTAGGTTCTTGGTTAAAAAGAACCAAATCGTCGACTGTCCGGACGCGGAAGCCCTAGCGGCCTTCAAACACAGCGTCCGGGACGAGTGGCTCGCCCGCCACCTCAGTCAAGAAAAACCAAAATCCATGTCAGCCCTTACCGCTCTGATGACCCGCTTTTGCGTGGGAGAAGACAGCTGGCTCGCTCATAGAAGCAACAACGCCAGCGATCCGGGCACTTCCGAAGTCCGAGACGGCAACGGCAAGCCACGAAGCAGTAAACACAAACGTCGCACTGATAATGAAGGAACGCACGACACAGCAGTCAACGCCGGATTCAGCGGTCCCAAATCCGGTCAACGAAAAAGCTATTCAAGGCAAACAGAGACGGACCATCCAATTTAGACAAGATATTGGATCGGCCCTGCCAGATTCATGGCAACCCCGATAAACCTGCTAATCACACCAACAGAAGCTGTTGGGTCTTCAAACAGGCCGGCATGCTCAACGCCGAACACAAGGGGAAGAGGCTGCCCGGTGATAGCGACGACGAAGAGACTCACCAAACAAATACCGGGGGTCAGAAGCAATTTCCCCCCGAAGTAAAAACAGTGAACATGGTATACGTAACACACACCTCTACAGGGGAGTGTAAGAAGCGCTCCCTCCGAACAGAGGATCATACTGCGGCTACTTCAGCCGAAGTACAAAGCGGCCTCGTTAAACCGCATACCTCGTCGACCATTAAGCCGCCCGGTCTCCATCCAACAGGACCGACCAAATTCGGAGCTGGACTAGCAGTTCGGCTTCCGCCGTCCGCCTCATATACCCGCGAAATCTGTACCGCGCATACATAACTATGCACTTCAAATACCCTGGGCATTGGCGGAAGCACAATACGGACGGGCCTACAAGTACTCCCATAAACTCCTTCTTCTTTCTTTTCTAGACTACTCTTTCTTTTTCATTCTCCTTTACTACGGGTGGCTCAAAAGGCTGGGCATCTCACGGACTCTATCGGAGTTCGGGTTCGTACATTCACCCAAAGGCCACTCCTGTTAAGGAGCCCCTTCATCAAGGAAAGGCGACGCAGACGTGTGACGGGAGGTCCAAAACAACTTTTTGTAGACCGCACTCTCTATTTTTGAGCCTGTAAAGTGCCTTTTTCCTCAGCCGTCGACCCATGGCATGTCAAATAGCCGGGGTTGCGGCGTTATTATTTGTAAAATGACGATTGGCATATCACTCAGGTTCCAGTAAGCATAATTCGTACACAGTACTCACTTTTCTCTAAAGAACTAAATTTTGCTCTTTTGGTTGTTTCACACGCGCACCCCGCCATAACTTGCCAGGGCTCAGTATGGGAACAAAATGAGTTGCCAACAAGTCCGAACAGCTTTATAGCATACTTCGGCATCGCGAGTTTGGCCTTATATGCATCAGCTCCGAATCATGTATTGGGTCAATAGTTGGGTTGCTCGGCTCCTGTGCTTACTACCTTACGTTCCGCTCTATCGGCTAGGGTAGTAAAGGGAGAACTACTGCGATTGTGTTTCTGGTTCATTTGGTCAAACACCTCAGTAGAGAAAGCCGAAAACTGACTGTCATGGTGCGGCGAGAGCTGGTCAACCACTCGATGACTTATCAGAATCTTTCGCGATTCCCTCCGTATTACACGAAGGACCTTTCTTCACGTCATACATGTAACGCACCATATTGGGATAACCGCGTACATACCAGGGTCTATATCGTAGACCCACCGTAAAACTCCTATGGCTAAGTGAAAGTGTTAACGCCATATAGTCTGATTGCCTAGTTCGCCGCATTGACACCTCCTTCATGGACCAAGACGTTGGGTTAAGAGTGATCAAGTGCTTTTCCGAACACCCCCGTATTTTCTACGAGGGGGCTAAAGCTGATGACTGGAAAACTTTCAGATTATACAAAAACGGCAGCACAGGAGGAGCCAATGAAAAATAAATTTATTATATCATAATATTGCGCTTTACAATTCCAATACATTTCACTCGAATATTATGTCTTTCGAGCACTGACCCTCTATCAAGCGGGCACCCTCTAAGACATCCTTGAAATAATGCTCCGGTGCGTGGTGGTCCTTGCCCTTGGGTGGTCTCTTCACTACAACGTCGGTCGCCTTCATCTTCGCCTAGTATGTCCTGACACGGGCAAAGGCCATCCGTGCACCTTCAATGCACGTTGACCGCTTAACGGCGTCGATAAGCGGCACCGCATCAACAAGTCGCTGCACCAAACCGAAATAACTATACGGAATTGGCTCGGTTGGCCATAGCCAGGCCACGGCGTCTTTCATGGCAGATCCGGATATCTTGTAGAGCTCTGCCCACTGAGCCATCTGTTCGTTCAGCAGCAGCGGACGCTTCGGCATGCTAAACTGCGACCAGAACAGCTTTTCTGTTGCACGTCCGTCTTGCGCTTGGAAAAACTGCGTCGCATTGGAGACACCCTTCGACAAGTCCAACAATGCGTATGGAGAACTCCACACTTGATTCAGCGGGGCATAATTCGGATCGCCAAACTTAGTTTGTAATAAAAAGGGCTTACCAGCCGTGATCTCCCCCGCTTGCCGGATCTCCTCCCGGGCCGCTCTAGACTCAAACCGCGCTTCTTTCGCCTCTCGTAAGGCCTTGTCAAGATCAGCCGTTTTGGCTTTATTATCCTTCTCGAGAAATTCGCAGCGGCTAGCAGCATCCTTTAGCTCAAGCGCCATCGTGGATATTCTCTCCTCATACTGGCGCCGAGCAGCCTGTTCGGCCTTTAATTCGGCCGATGCCTTTTCGGCAGCCGCATTACTAATCCGGGCCTGCTCCTTGGCCTGGGCCAACTCAGCCCGAAGGATCTCAACTGCGGCAGCACCATCTGCAGTCATGCATATTTCAGTATACAATTCTTAGCATCATGCTTATATTATAAGCACGTGCATGCAATGACTACCCCCAAGACATACCTTGCGCCTCGTCAAGCCGCCTGTTGATAAGCGTGATGTCATCATCCGCTACGTCAAGCTTCCGCTGCAGATCTGCAACCTCTGTAGTTCGGGCAGTCACCAGGGAGGAAACAGCCTATGTTCCAATTAATCATATTATTTCCTGGGCATATCTTTTTGATCCTCTGATCGCCTCCCTTGGGAAGCCAATCAGAGTCTCAGGGGCTACTATCTATACACGGGTGCATTTTGTGAATAAAACACAATCGAAAATATTACAGTACAAACCTCGAAGCCTCTTAGCAGGCTCGTGAAGGCTTCATTCAATCCGCTTTTCGCGGACAGAACCCTTTCAACCACCGTACCCATCAAGGTACGATGTTCCTCTGAGACGGACGCCTGACGCAGCATGTTCATCAATATATCCGGCGCTTCTGGATCTCCGAAAGCTGCTGTAGGAGTATGGCCTCCCTTCGAAGGGATCCGTTTATTCGTCCCTAGAGTCGTCTCCGGCTGTAAACCGGACAGTCCGGGGCCTTTATTGTTGGCCCCCGGACCCTGGGCTACCGAAGTATCACCTTCGGGTAGTGTCTTCATCACCCCCCGCACCACTTGTTGATCAGGAGAGACCCTCCGGGACGACACCTCAAAGTCGTCCGCCTTATTGGGCGAGGAGACCGGTGGAGGTGTCTCGCTTTCCATCATCTCCGAAAGAAGATCTCCCGAGGAAGAGGATTGGTGAAGAAGATTGTCTGCCGAGCTGCAAAAACATATATTCTAGATGTTACCTTGGTAACAGGAAAGGAACGGGATATGTTTAAAAACACCCTTGCTCACTTACAATTTGGCTAGAGGCTTGTCCTCATCATGGGACTGTGCGACGACGTCGTCTTCCAAGCCCGAGCCGCCCGACAGGGGCATCTTGCCTCGCTTAGGAGCCCTTTCCTCCCAATCTTTGAAGGCAGCCATTTTCTTACCATGGGGAGAAGGGATGTTGGCTTCTCCTTCACTTTTGTCTTCAGGAGGGGGAACCTTGATCTCCCCGGACACGGTGCATGATATCCCCTTGAAATGGAGGCTACCTTTAGCCTTCCCGCTCTCTGCCTGGTCCTCCTTCACGGGCACCTGGTGCGGTGCCGGGGCCAGCATCCTTGTTAGCACGGGATCCGCTGAGTCTTCGGGAAGTGGGGCCGAACACCTAATTCTCTCCGCTTTCTTTATCCAGCCCTGGAAGAAGATAGTTTGCTCAGTAACATATTACGGCATACTTAACTAAAAAGTGTTTGGGAGTCGAGCGCTTACCGAGGTATCCGGATGGTTGCAGTCAAGGCCGATGTCCACGGTGGTGTCCGGCCACTGTTTTCGTTTCCTGAAAAACAACTTCCACATTCCTTTGTGTGTAGCGCCAAAGAAGTGTTGGAGGGTCTGTGGTCCTTCCGGATTAAACTCCCACATACAGAGAGGCCGACGCTGGCATGGCAGGGCTCGGCGGACTAGCATTACTTGAATCACGTTGACAAGATCGATGTCCTTCTCAAGGAGGCTTAGGATGCGGCTCTGTAGAGTCTGCACTTCATCAACTGATCCCCAATCCAGCCCCTTATTAATCCATGATGCAAGCTGCAACGGAGGGCCAGAGCAGAACGCATGTATAGCTGCCCACTTGGTACCGCGGGGTTCAGTGACGTAAAACCACTCCCGCTGCCATAGGTTGGAAGTTTTGGTGAAGGAGCCTTTTGGCCAGAGAGCATTGGTAAGCTTGCTCACTGTAGCACCACCGCACTCCGCCTATTTCCCGTCGACCCACCTTCGGCTTCACACTAAAGGTCTTGAGCCATAAGTCGAAGTGTGGGGGAATACGAAGGAAGGCCTCGCACGTGATGATAAATGATGAGACATGGAGGAAAGAATCTGGGGCTAGATTGTGAAAATCTAGTCTGTAATAAAACATGAGCCCCCGGACGAAAGGATGAAGAGCAAATCCTAGCCCTCGGAGGAAGTGAGAGATGAATACTACCCTCTCGCGGGATCTGGGAGTCGGAACAACTTGTCCTTGAGCAGGAAGTCTGTGGGGGATCTCCGCGGTCAGATATCTGGCCGCCCGGAGCTTTGCAATGTCCTCCTCTGTAACGGAGGAAGCCACCCATCGGCCTTGTGAGCTGGGTCCGGACATGACTGGGAAGCTGGAAGCAATGAAGTCGAACCTTGGGTGCTGGAACTCGAGGTTGGAAGGGCTCAGCGTAAAAGAAAGAGACAACCCTTGGCTCCTTTATGAAGGCAATAGATATCGAACGCCTCCTCCTAAACCTGGAAACCAGCCTATTCCTAAGGAATCACGCCGACGGACGGTTGGGTTACCCACACCCGTATTGATGAGGATCCCGCAATACGGGGACATGATCTCTGCTTTGACAAGACATGCCAATAAAAAGCGCGCCTCAAAACATGGAACGGCGGGACAAAAAACGGTTCGAAATAATGACCGGGCAGACATGATGTCACATTGCAAAAAAGTTGTCGGCAGATTGGACTCGTGAAATATTATACTCTCTGCAGTTGTGTGTGCGCGGTACTTGTGTTGCAGATCTAGGCACGTTCGTTGCATCTGAAGACTATCTTGGAGCATTCGGAAAGGGGAACCCGCCTTGCAATGCCGAAGACAATCTGCGCGCCGGACACCTTGTCATTGAAGCCTGGTTCAGGGGCTACTGAGGGAGTCCCGGACTAAGGGGTCCTCGGGCGTCCGGCCTGTTGGACATGGGCTGGACTAATGGGCTGTGAAGATACAAGACCAAAGACTCTCTCCCGTGTCCGGATGGGACTCTCCTTGGCGTGGAAGGCAAGCTTGGCGTCAAGATATGAAGATTCCTTTCTCTGTAACCGACTTTGTACAACCCTAGTCCTCTCCGGTGTCTATATAAACCGGAGGGCTTAGTCCAGAAACATATATAGTCATACAGGCTAGACTTCTAGGGTTCTAGCCATTACGATCTCGTGGTAGATCAACTCTTGTAATACTCATATTCATCAAGATCAATCAAGCAGGAAGTAGGGTATTACCTCCATAGAGAGGGCCCGAACCTGGGTAAATATTGTGTCCCCCGTCTCCTGTTACCATCGACCTTAGACGCACAGTTCGGGACCCCCTACCCGAGATCCGCCGGTTTTGACACCGAAACAAGACTCTACATTTTACTTTTAGTGATCCAAGATCACATTGAGTCCATAGGAAAAGCCAATACTATTAAAAGGGGATGAGGTGTTGCTTAATGGGTTACTTGCTCAAAATGCTTAGTGATATGCTCCAAAACCCTCAACCACTTTCTCATATCCACATTTGTCCCAAACCAAAAGTCAAACTCGGCCCCACCGAAGCTTTCTATCCGGCGCCACCGAGTTCAGTTGACATAGCCACTGCCATAAAACCCTAGTCACTTCGATCTTACCAATAGGGATCTCGGTCTCACCGAGATGGGATTGCAAACTCTCTGTTTCCCTTCGTAACATTTTAGTCCAACCGAAATGAGCGACCGGTCCCACCGAGTTCGCAATGCAAACTCTCTGTTTCCCCTTCATAATGTTTCGGTCCAACCGAGATGAGCGAATCGGTCCCACCGAGTTTGCCTGACCAACTCTCTGGTTAGCTTATTACCAAAATTGGTCTCACTGAGTTTGTGTAGTCGGTCTCACCGAGATTACGTTATGCCCTAACCCTAATGAAATCGGTCTCACCGAGTTGACATGTCGGTCCCACCAAAAATCCTAACGTTCACATTTTGAACTAAATCGGTCTGACCGAGTTTCATTATTCGATCCCACCGAGTTGGTGATTTGTGTGTAACGGTTATATTTTGTGTGGAGGCTATAAATACCCCTCCACCCGCTCTTCATTCGTGAGGAGAGCCATCAGAACATGCCTACACTTCCATCATACATTTTCTGAGAGAGAACCACCTACTCATGTGTTGAGGTCAAGATATTCCATTCCAACCTTATGAATCTTGATCTCTAGCCTTCTCCAAGTTGCTTTCCACTCAAATCATCTTTCCACCAAATCCAAATCTGTGAGAGAGAGTTGAGTGTTGGGGAGACTATCATAGCACAAGAGCAAGGAGTTCATCATCAACACACCATCTATTACCTTTTGGAGAGTGGTGTCTCCTAGATTGGTTAGGTGTCACTTGGGAGCCTCCATCAAGATTGTGGAGTTGAACCAAGGAGTTTGTGCTGGCAAGGAGATTGCCTACTTCATGAAGATCTACCCTAGTGAGGCAAGTCCTTCGTGGGCGATGACCATGGTGGGATAGACAAGGTTGCTTCTTCGTGGACCCTTCATGGGTGGAGCCCTCCGTGGACTTGCGCAACCGTTACCCTTCGTGGGTTGAAGTCTCCATCAACGTGGATGTACGATAGCACCACCTATCGGAACCACGCCAAAAATCTTCGTGTCTACATTGCGTTTGCTCCCTCCAAACTCCTCCCTTTACCTTCATGTGCAATGTTTTACATTCCGCTGCTATACTCTTAGACTTGCATGTGTACGTTGGTTGCTTGACTAGTGCTAAGTTGCTAAAATCTGCCAAGACTTAAAATTAGGAAAAGGCTAGATTTTTATTTGGTCAAGTAATCTAATCACCCCCCCCCCTCTAGACATACTTTCGATCCTACAGCGGTGCACTTGGACCAGGCGCCAGGATCCTAATCCTGGTAGAAACGGTTGACATGTTACATATTGGCGTCATCCCGGGCCTTGGCCGAAAAACCATGCACCAGGCGCTTGGTCTCTTTTCTTCCTACACTAAGCGCCTATGTTGTTTAGTTGATTAGTGTCTTACGTTGAAAGCTGAGGCGCTTGGGTGCTTTCAAATTTATATTATATTATTACTTTTCCTCATAAGCATTTATCTAAGCGCCTACAATTGTAAATGCTCTTAGTGCTAGATCGGTCGGGTGCCCTATTTTGTGAGCGTGTTGTTATGGTTTTTGTTGATTAACCAGGCAACTCTATTCTATTTTTTAATGAATCGAGCCTAAGGGCTTTCAGGGACAACCTATAGAAAATTTGAGGGTTTTTTACAGTGCCCTGGTACTCCATAGATAGAGGTGGGAGTGCCAACAAAATCTCACAGTTGATTTAAGAGGGCACTTTAGACTTTTTATCTCCTTGGTATAATGTTGACATATTTCCGTGATACAATTTCCTAATCCGATCAGCTAAAAAAACACACATCCGATCAAGCGCACACCCGCCGCCTCTGATCGTGCGCAATGATGGTTGCCGGCTTGCCACATCCTCACGGATGAGCCGTCCCAGGCCCTATCACGCACATGCATGAAAATTTGGCAACTTAGAGCAACTCCAACGGGCCGACCCAAACGGACAGTGATTTCATCCGCTTTTTGTCCGTTTGGGTCGGACGCCCGTCCGGCGTCCGCCCTGTTTTTGATATGGGTCGGCAGCGCGCCCAACGCGCCGACCCATATGTGCCGGCGTGGCCGGCTAGCCGCCCAATTTTACATGATTTGCATTCAACATATTTTCAAATGAAATGTAACAAGCCAAATAGTCTGGCCGCCCAAATAAATAGTATAGTTTTACAAGCCAAATACAAATAAAAATGTTTCACATAGTTTTGCAAACGAATAAAAGAAGATACATCTATTGGTTGCCAACATGATCCCACATATGCTCAACCAAATCATTTTGCAGTTGCATGTGAGTTTCCCAATCACGCATGTCTTCATGAAATTGAGTGAACTGCTCAAATGTTGCCGCTACTCCATGCTCAGGCACAACATTCTCACCCTGAAACTCAAAGCCTTGATCGTACAGACGTTCCGGGCGCTCGTCTTCTACGATCATATTGTGCATGATCACACAAGCAGTCATCACCTCCACAGTTTCTGCGTGCTCCAAGTATTAGTAGGATACCGAACGATGCCCCATCGAGATTGCAAAACACCAAAGGCACGCTCGACATCCTTTCTAGCACTCTCTTGCTCTTGGGAAAATCTTTTCCTTTTCTCTCCGACAGGGTTGGGTATTGTCTTGACAATAGTGGTCCACTGAGGATAGATACTGTCACCCAGATAGTACCCTTTGTCGTAGTAGTGGCCGTTCACAGTAAAGTTCACCGGTGGGCTGTGGCCTTCTGCAAGCCTAGCAAACACCGGCGAGCGCTGAAGCACGTTGATATCATTGTGTGATCCAGCCATGCCAAAGAAAGAGTGCCAGATCCAAAGATCTTGAGACGCCACGGCCTCTAGTATGACAGTGCAAGCCCTGACATGTCCCTTATACTTCCCTTGCCAAGCAGAAGGGCAGTTCTTCCACTCCCAGTGCATGCAGTCTATGCTGCCAAGCATCCTCGGGAAGCCCCTGCTGGCATTCATCGCCAACAAACGGGTTGTATCTTCAGATGTCGGCTCTCTCAAGTACTCAGGGCTAAACACAGCAATAACAGCCTTGCGGAACTTATACAGGGACTCTAGGCATGTAGACTCGCTCATACGGACGTACTCGTCAATGAGATCACCGGGCACTCCGTATGCAAGCATTCGGATGGCGGCAGTGCATTTCTGATAAGAGGAGAAACCAATCTTGCCGACGGCATCCTCTTTGCACTCGAAGTAGTCATCATAGCCGACCACTCCCTCTCTAATACGGTTGAAAACATGCCTACTCATACGGAACCGGCGGCGGAATTTGTGATGTTTGAACAACGGGTTTGTTGTATCAAAATAGTCCTTCTAGAGAAGGAAATGCCCGCTCTCTCGGTTGTGATTCAACGCCGGAAGGTGGCCCGGAATGGAGCCACGGAACAACGGCCGCTGGCTGTTGAGGTGGTGATGGACCAACACGGCAGCCAATATCTCCTCCTCGTCGTCGGACGACGAATCATTGAAGTCGCAAAGGAAATTGTGGAAAAAGAACTCGTCGGCGGAGTCCATTTCGTACCTTGGCAAACTGTCGAACAGCTTGCGGGCGTCGACGTTGGAGACGGCCGGCGTGGCGAGCCGCGGCACCCACAGACAAGCTAGCTGCCCTGCCGACGTCCGACGAGTGTGACGGCGTCCGACGAGCGTGCCGGTCGGATGTGGCAGGGGCGGCGAGGCGGCTTCTTGGTCGCGGGCGGCTGTGCGGTTGGGGAAGCGGCGGTGGGAAGCAGTTTGCTCCCCGGCGGCAAAACGGCGGCGGAGGGCGACGGGGGGAGGGGCGGCGGCAGCTGGAAGAGTCGCCGGAAAAAATGGGTGGCGGCGTCGGCGACGGAGGAGGCGGGAGGGTTGCTTGTTGGCCGCAGAGTAAGACGGGAGGTCAATGTGCCACAGACCAGCGGGCCCGGGGAGAGGAGTAGGTGAGCGCGCGCGCGTCCGTCGCGTGTCCGCGCCGACGCAAATCCGGCTCAAAAATGGGCCGGGAATGGGTCGCCCGCGGACGCGCATCCGTTTGAGTCAGCGCGTTGGGCCGCCTTTTGTGTCCGCGCCGATCCAAACGGACGGCCGCGGACGAAATGGGTCGCCCCATTGGAGTTGCTCTTAGCCGCTGGGCGCCGGCGATCCAGCCCTCGCTGGATCTGCGCACTGCATGCACCTCTGTTCCTAGCGTCGTCAAGCAATCAGTTTATGTTTCCAGTTCCAACAATCACATCTTTATCTAATCTAATAATAAAGCACGGATCGCTTCTTATCATCATAATTTCGTCCATTTTTCATCCGTCCATCCAATCTTCAAGCCATTATTTTTTAAATTTTTGTACTCAAGGTGGTACTAATTTTGTGCACAACCTCGTCTGAAATAATAATGAGTACGTCGCGCGCCTGGGCCTCACCCTTCCACGTCCTGACTACAGTGCGCCTGGGCCTCACCTTGCCACGGCCCGACTACAGTGGTGGCCCTGGCAAACGGTGAGAAGAGGCAGAAAAACAATTTCTCACTCAGAGGAACCTGGTCACTCAGGGGATTGGACGGTAGAGGACGCCGAGCTCCAAGGCTGCTCCCGGACGAGCTCCTGGCGAAGAAACACAGAGGCAGCGACGACTAGCACGGGCGCGCGCGGGGAGGAAAACGAATGGAGAGCGAGAGGCGGAGCGGTGAAGCATGGTCGTCCATGGCCGGCGGCTCTTGCCTGAAGAAAGAAAGACAGAGAGAGAATTCAGAGACTGGCAGTATACAGGTTAAGGGAAGAATAGAGAGACCAGTGAGGAGGAGAGGCAAGGGGCGAAGGGCGGCGGCGCTCGGTATGCAGCCGTTGTACGCCAACTCTTCCGCCAGGAAACGGCGGCGGCATCCCGGAGAGCGGCCACCGAGGTCCCCGAGGCATCTCCACGCCATCCGTCGTCATGGCCGCCGTCCGCCCAGCGTGGCAGAGCAGAAGTATTAGACGTGGACGGCAAGCGCGGCTGCCTGCATGTGCTCGCTATCGCTAGGGGAGCCTACTGGTCACTACATCGTCCTGTGCTGCTGCTATTTCTGGTTAGATCGAACTCCACAAATCAATCTTTTGATACGTGTGTTTGTATGCATCAGCCGCTGCTGAGTTGGTCATGTGCGCCACGCATATAGCCCGATCTGAAGTCACCGCAGTGCTCGCCGACATCACGGCTGCCAGTGCCAGTGCCCCTTGGTATGTGGCCATTGTGTTCCTGGGCAGCGGTGCTGTGGTGGAGCGGCTGATCGACAACATTGTGTGATGCGGCGCCACGCAAGCAAACTGCATGGGCGCTCGCCAACCTGCTGGCTAACCCACTGTTGTACTCGGCGGGCCGACTAGCCACACACAGTGCCCTACATCCTTCAGTTTATCTTCTCCTACAATTCTACCAGCCAAAGCGTCTCAAAAAGGCGATTGTTTTGGATTGTTAGCCATGCTGCACGTCGACTTTTGTGCCCTGCCTCCTTCAGTTTAGCATTAGATCTTGCCTGTTGAGCTGCCCCTACTGGTATAAGCCCCTTATTCAACACCAACATGTCCTTATTTCTCTGTTTATCTTGCTTTGCTCATTTTTATAGCTGCTCTGAGAATATTTGATATGTTGGATTTTAGCTTTTTTAATGAAATTAATCTCCAAATGTTTTAGGAAACCGTCAAATACTATTCCATGATTTCATAATTTTGATATTCCTAAAACCTATTATGATTTAGCAACTCTTCCGAAAAAGAGAATGTATGATGCCTATCTGAAGGGGATTAAAATTTTAACTTCATTTCAGATGATGAATATGATGGTATTTATGGTTCGCTATATAACTGAATGGAGAGAAATAGTCAAATGGATTGAAGTTGCTATTATTTTTTGAAGGGAAATTTTTTTATAACTTAGCAACTTAAATCCATTTAATATTTTTTTTCTCCGTCCAGTTATAGTTAATTGAAAGAAGAAAGTATTCTTTTGTCTATCCATGCTTATACTTCTTTCTTTAAAAGCAAAATAGCTTGTATTACAGCAAACTCCTTCCTCATATTGATTGCGATAAAAGTAGCATGTATCTTATATGTGATGTCAAAATTCAGTTTTAGTAGCTGTAAATCTGTTCCAGAAGTTTTGCTTTGCTGAGAATACTCCAATAACTGGCTCACCTATAATTTTTTTGAGGCGGTGTCAGCAAGTTGAGAAGAATGACAATCAATGACACAGGTAAGGGACATGTAATTTTTTTCTTTCCGTTGCAATGCACGGGCAATTTTGCTAGTAATTACTAATAGTTGCATTTGACCGCATCGCGTTTTATCTCTTTTGAAATCTGATGTATTGATTTTGTTTTTGGGATGTGAAGAAGTCCTTTTCTATGCACCCCGTGAATCATGGCTCGGTCGCCAGCTTAATCGCCGCCTGCATGTTGATTTTATCCCTTAATTAGTAGAGAATTAACGATCTAATCCTAGATTACCAAATTACCCTCGAAGTGGTGGTACTCCCCAACTTTTAACTGTAGTATTCCAAGGCATCTATACTGGAGTGCCAAACAATCCTATCCATCAGATCAGAACAAATGGAGGGCTTATATTAGTTTGAGGGTACTGTCGTGGAATTGTCACGGCAGATGTCCTCAAGCTAGGACTTAGTCGTGGAGCCATCGCCGCTAGGAAGCTTGAAGGGGTTAACGGGACAAGGAACACGAGGGTTTATACTGGTTCGGCCCCTTACAGTGAAGGTAAATGCCTACGTCCAGTTGAGGTGGTATTGATTAGGATTTCGATGACCAGGGAGCTTAACTGCTATGCCTGGCTCTCGATGAGATCTTTCTTGTCCCTAAACCGCTGCCGGGTCGTCCCTTTATATAGGGAGGCTGACGCCCAGCAGCTCTCAGAGTCCCGGCCGGCTCATAAAAGTGTCCGGCTCGGACTCTCAACTATCCTTGCCTTACACTACAAGTTCTACCATAACAATGATTGTAACTACGGGCCTTAAGCCATATCCGGGTCTTAAACCCATCTTTGGCCCACCGTCTTCAAGCTTGGCGCCAGGCTTCTGGCGATGACCATTATGAGTAACCCGGCCCCTTCTGGCGGGTGACTCTAAGGTCTATATCCTCAACATTAGGCCCCAGATTGATTTGAGCCGGCTCATGTCAATCTTCAATTCTTCGACAGAGAAAAAACTCCGGCTTACCATTGTGTGAAGGCCATAACCCGGCGTGACGTCATCCTCTGGACTTCGGGTAATCCACCGTGACGTCATCTTCCATTAAGTCCGTTGTTTACTCCACCAGATCCGCAACGGATCTTATCTTTACTGCCATCCCGAAAATCAAGGCGTTTCATGGGGAGATAACCACGTCGTGGTCTCCTCGTTTCTCGCGCCCACTTATGAGCTCGCCCTTATAAATAGCCCGGCCCGACGGGCCTTCAGCCACTCGTCTTCCTCCTCGCGCCACTGTTCCTCCGCTCGAACTCCGTTGCTGTCGCCGCCGCGGGTCTCCTCCTCCTCACCAACTCCGGCCGCTGCATCAACCTGTTGTGTCCAGAGAAAACGGCGGCGACCTCCGCGACTCACCAGCACCTGTAAGTTCTGACTGCCCCGTAGAACAGATCTGCAGTAGGTTCGTCCTGTTCTTCTGTGTTCTTCCGTGTTCTTCGCCGCCGCCCATGAGTTCTTGGTAGTTTTCCTTTTTACTGCCTCTTTTTGATCTTAGGATAGTATAGAACCAGTGCGGCGGCTGTTTAGTACTCATTTCAAAGGCGAGTAGACCTCTTTTTACTGCATAAAGGCCTCGTTCGAGCCCAAGAACGTCCCCTGCGTCTGTTTTTAGGTCTAGAAACTTTCCTTTTGACCAACCATTTTGATCCAAATTATTTACTGCAATGTGTGAAACCTGTTTTCACCACACTTAGTAAAAAACTGCACTCGTTGAGTCATGGCGGTTTACATTTCCGGTTGAAAGAAACCACGCGCCGTAGAACCTTCCGGCTCAAAGGAGACCATGCGCCATAGAATTTTCCGGCTCATCTGTGATAAGGCCGTAGACAATCGAATTACTCTCAATACCTCGGGCGGCTTAAATAACCCGACGCACTTAGATATATGTCATTAGTCCCCTCCATAAGCCGCCACTTTAACATTGAACTGTAAACTTCCTCCGACTTATAATTAAAGCGGACGTTTCCTTTTATCATAGGCTGCCGACTTTCACCATGCCTCCCAAAGCTCCTAAAGCCTCCATCACTTGCAATTGGATGAGGTCCAATGTCACCAACGAGACTTTAGCGGATTTTGTCAACTCAGGTTACCTGCCTAAGAAGGACGTCATGTCCTACCGTGCCCCTGACCCGTCAGAGGAGAGACCACAGCCAAAGGACTGGGAGGTAGTGATTTTTGCGGATCACATGAGCCGGGGCTTCGCACCGCCCGGCTCAAAGTTTTTTAGAGACGTGCTGAACTTCTTTGACCTGCGGCCACAAGATATAGGACCCAACTCGGTGTCCAACATATGAAATTTCCAAGTGTTCTGCGAGGTTTATCTTAGAGAGGAGCCCAGCCTGCTGCTCTTCAGAGAGCTCTTCTACCTGAACCGCCAGAACGAGTGCGCCAACGGGCCAAGTTTGGAAGTTGGCGGAATCTCCATTCAGCGACGGAGAGACTGTCTTTTCCCTTACACTGAGCTGCCGAGTCACCCAAAGGACTGGAACCTGACGTGGTTCTATTGCCAAGACACGTCACCGGCTGACGAGAGCCCGCTGCCCGGCTTTCGCCCTTCACGTCTGGAGCCGACTCACCCTCTGTCTGACAAGTTAACTCAGGCGGAACGCCAACCTCTTCTCCCCACCATCAACAAGATCAAGGCTCTCCTGGGCAATGGTCTCAACGGAATTGATCTGGTCCGGGTCTGGATCTCGTGGCGGGTGATCCCATTGAGCCGTCGCCCCGGCTTAATGTGCGAGTACACGGGCCGAAAAGATGACCCCCTGAGACACAGCCGCAACGATCTCCCTGAAGACGTTGCCGAGGACATGACCAAGGCTCTCTTGAACGAGAGCCTGGCAGACTGTGGGAGGACCGGGTTAGCCCCCTTCTGCAAGACCAACCCAGCCCCAGCGGTAAGCCGCTGATCTGAACATCTTATCTTCTTCTGTAAATAACCTTCATCTGAATCTTTAATAAATCATCATTGTATTTTTCAGGCTGATGACAAATTCTGAAAGGTCAAATATGACCATGAGGCGGCCAAGAAGGCCAGGAAGGCGAAGAAAGCCGCCAAGAAAGCTGCTCCCCGCAAGAAGGGAAGTAGGCCTATTGCTTCAGAGTTGATGCAATTAAGCGACAGCTCCGAGTCAGAGGTAACCCCTGAACCTGTAAGCTCTTGTTATATCTGCTATTTATTTCTGTCCGCCTTACCAATACTGTTCATCAACAGGATGACACCGGAGCAAGTAACCCGGTGGTTGAAGAGGTAATGTCACTTTCCTCCGACTCGGAGCCCTTGCCAAGGCTGAAAATCCGAAGGGTAACCCGGAAAGTAAGCTTTTCACATCCTTTAGCTTATCAAGACCCTCAATTTATTTTGAAGCGACAGGTTCATGAGAGCCGGCGTCACACCCGGACCAACAAGGACGCTGACCTCTCCTCCGGGTTACCTGACGCATCGAGGAAACGCCGAACTGAGGTTATCTCCAACTTGTACCCTTTTCATCCTTTGGCGGGTGTTATACGTCGACCGCTTAATTCTTCTGACTCAAATTATCAGGAGACTTCCCCCTCTTCTGGCGACTCATGCAGTCGAACCTGCCGGATTTCAAGACCGTGCCCGGGTAATAATGATCATCTCATGTTGTACTTTGTCTTGACTTACACTTTTGTGCTTAACCTTTCTGTCTTTTCAGTGCCCAAGCAAAACTCAGCAAAAGGGCGAAGAAAAACAAGCCAGCCGATGAGCCGGACTTGCCTGAGCCGGAGGTAGCCGCTCAAGAACCGCCAGCTACCTCTGCTCCTGAAGCCGCTGCTCCAACCAACAAGCCCATAGCAGAAGCTTCTGCTAACCCGGAGGCCTCCAGCTCGGCTCAACCAGCAGATGACCCAGATGTGGTAATCACCCGGACGGAATATGTTGAACCGGGGAGACCTACTGCGCTGGACAAGTGCTCCGCTAAGGAGGAGTTGTTAGGGCGCCACCGGGCCAATCTGGACCTCACCGACAATGGCAATCTGAGCATCGGAGAGATCATCTCCGGCTATATCAGCCAGGTGCACAAGAGCCGGGACGTAGAGATTGCCATCGTGAACCAGATTCAGCAGAAGTCTGAGGTATCACTCTTTTGTCTTCTTACTTACTGCATATTTACCTTTACCATGCTAGCCCCCAAGTCGACGACTTATGAGTGAATATGTTGTAGACTTAAGTTCCGGCTTACTTCCATGAACCAGTAATGTGTAGATAGGAACGTTCGATATGCATTAGCCCCCAAGTGCCAAGTGTCTTTGCTTGGAAAAACGCTTGGGACTTTAAATTTGCATAGTAACTATTCATGCTATAACCCGAAAATTATGCAGGCTGCTGGCAAGAAGTTTGAAGCTGACATCGCCGATCTCAAGACCCGTCTGAAGACACAAGAAACTGAGACCCGGAAAGCAAACGCCAAATTTGTGTCCAGTATTGTTGCGCAAGAAAAACTGAAGACGGACTTTGATGCTGAACGGAGAGCCTGGGCCGAAGAGAAGGCTACTCTGGTGAACCGGGCCGAAAAGGCGGAGACGGCTCTGTCAGAGAAGACCGCCGAACTCTCCGGCTTAAAGCGCCAAGTGTCAAGATGGTTGCCGCAATCTTCGGTAAGTCATTTCACCGGCTTTCATCAAGTTTAGGATCTTTATATCTCATAACTCATCCTTATCGGCGGCTTATCGTATTCTGTTAAACAGGTCCCAGAAGCGCCAACCTCAACCAAAGCGTGGTAACCAAGTTAAAAGCCGTGTACACCCTGGTGGAGCAACTCTACACCGGGTCACAGTGTGCTTTGGCTGTGGTGGCCCTATCCAATGAGGTGCCGACTCACCTGGCAGAAGTCCTTCGCCGGCTCGCCGTTCTTCCTCAACGTATCCAAGAACTGCGACGGGCCTCTGCAAGAGCCGGAGCTATCGTCGCGCTGAGCCGGGCCAAGGCATTCCTTCCAGAGTTAGACCCGGCGGACATCGCCCTCAGCTATCCCAGTTTGAAGGAAGACGGCACCGCCTTCGACCAAAGGGACTTTGCAGCCTGCGTGAAGATCGTGCGCCCGGTGGCCACTCTCATTGGAAACGACACAGATCTGACCAAGTACCAGCTGGGTTACAATGCGGAAAATCAGAGGATCCCCACTCCGCGTTATGAAGCTGTCAGTTTAGTCCCGCCAGCTCGTCAGCACACCTTCGCCCCGGAGATTGACCCGGCCGGGTTAATTGACGAGGAAGCTCAATTCGAAGCTCTGAGCGGCATCGACTGGAAGTCATCAACTTTCCAGGTCTTGGGAACAGCCGGAGGAGCGGAGGGGGATGAGCCGGAGACTTCAACCCAGCAAGCATCGTAACGCTGCAGGCGGCTTATTAAACAATGCTTCACCCTTTTGGACTCGATGAGTCTTGTAATAGAGTAGGACCAACATTTTAACTTTGCCGTGCCATCGTGCATGTGTTGAATGCTGAAGTCCCTTGAAGGTGTCTCCTTTATATTTCTCCGGGTCATAATCGATCATTCATTTTCCTTAAGCTCAAAAAGTTGCCCTTAACTATCCTGCATAGAAGGACAAATCACAAGTCTCTAGGCGGCTTACCGCACTGAGAAGCATAGTTTTAAACATATAACCCGGAATATGAATCAAAAAAGACTGGTCCTCAGTGATGTCCTTGATATAACCGTAACAACACACTTACCAGCCTGCAAGCACACTTCCGGCTTAGATAACCCGGGCAATAAGGTTGGTACCTCAATTCCGGTTTACCAGTCTTAATGACGCCGGTTGTATTCGATTAGCACTGTAAATCAAAGTTAAGCCGGCAAAGTGAAACCCGGCCGTACACACGTTGAAATAATCAGAAGAAACTCGCTATAAATCAGAAAAACTTAGGGGCTTCCAGTTCGAATACGACCAGAGACCCGTCCCAAAGGGGTTATGCTAGGATTCGAATACGATCATATAGCCCCCAGTGGGTGTGGCGATGCCAATCAAAAGGGTATCGACAGCTATGTTCTCTTTGGTTCGAATACGACCCATGTTTGAACAGGAAGCCCCCAAGTGACTTTAAGAATTGTTTAACGACGCTGATTCGAATACGATCCACGTCGGTTCCCAAAGGGGTTAAACTGTGATTCAAATATGATCAAAGAAAACTCCCCAATGAGCTCGGCTCTTTGCCAATCAAATGGGTATCGACAACTATGTTCTCTTTGGTTCGAATACGACCCATGTTTGAACAGGAAGCCCCCAAGTGACCTTATTACCTACGGCCAGATTCGAATACGATCATAAGCCGGATCCTCCTTCAAGTTATCGTGTAATCTTGCAATGAAAACAACACGTGCACATTTGGAGGAAAAAAAGGACAGAGGTCCTACTTTATTGCTTATCATAATATATACATGGCTTAGAGAAATATGTACATTATGAGAGCCGGTGGCTCAAGTGTAGTAAGGCCGAAGCTGAGCTATGTTCCACGGCCGACGGGTCTCTTCCTCCGACTTACGTGAATCTTTGTGCTCCCGAATGTCAATGAGGTAATATGACCCGTTGTGCAAATTCTTGCTGACCACAAAGGGCCCTTCCCAAGGTGGAGATAACTTGTGCGCATCGGTTTGATCTTGGATGAGCCGGAGCACGAGATCGCCTTCCTGGAAGACCCGGGATTTAACCCGGCGACTATGATAACCGCGCAGGTCTTGTTGGTAAATCGCTGAGCGAACTGCTGCCACATCACGCTGTTCGTCCAACAAGTCAAGAGCATCTTGGCGCGTCTGTTCATTATCCGCCTCAACATAAGCCGCCACTCGAGGCGAGTCATGACGGATGTCACTGGGGAGGACTGCTTCTGCCCCATAAACCATGAAGAAAGGCGTGAAACCTGTAGACCTGTTAGGAGTAGTGTTGATGCTCCATAACACGGAGGGCAACTCCTCCACCCAACAACCCGGCGTCCGTTGCAAAGGGACCAAAAGCCGGGGCTTGATGCCCTTCAGAATCTCCTGATTAGCTCTCTCAGCTTGACCATTGGATTGAGGATGAGCCACTGATGAAACATCAAGCCGAATATGCTCTCGTTGACAAAACTCCTCCATAGCGCCTTTGGATAGATTGGTACCATTGTCAGTTACAATGCTGTGTGGAAAGCCAAAGCGAAAGATCACCTTTTTCATAAACTGAACTGCCGTGGCTGCATCACACTTGCTAACTGGCTCTGCTTCCACCCACTTGGTAAGTTTGTCAACTGCCACCAAGAGGTGGGTCTTCTTATCCTTGGATCTTTTAAAAGGCCCAACCATATCAAGCCCCCAGACCGCAAAGAGCCAAGTAATTGGGATCATCCTCAGCTCCTGAGCCGGCACATGAGCCCGTCGCGAGAACCTTTGGCAACCATCACATTTACTGACCAAGTCCTCCGCATCAGCATGAGCCGTCAGCCAATAAAAACCATGACGAAAAGCCTTGGCCACAAGAGACTTTGAGCCGGCGTGATGGCCACAATCCCCTTCATGAATCTCACGCAAGATCTCTTGACCTTCCTAAGGGGAGACACAACGCAGGAACGCTCCCGTAACACTGCGGCGATGCAACTCACCATTGATAACAATCATTGACTTAGACCGCCGGGTTATTTGTCTGGCCAAAGTTTCATCCTCAGGCAAACCTCCCCGGGTCATGTAAGCCAGATAGGGCATTGTCCAGTCCGGTATGATGTGGAGAGCAGCCACCAGTCGTGCCTCCGGGTCAGGGACAGCCAAGTCTTCCTCTGTAGGCAACTTAACAGAAGGGTTATACAGGACGTCCAGGAAAGTATTAGGCGGCACCGGTTTTCGCTGAGAGCCCAGGCGGCTTAGAGCATCAGCCGCCTCATTCTTCCTGCGATCGATGTGCTCTACTTGGTAACCCTGAAAGTGCCCAGCAATGGCATCAACTTCGCGGCGATAAGCCGCCATGAGAGGGTTCTTGGAGTCCCACTTTCCTGATACTTGTTGAGCCACCAAGTCTGAGTCGCCGAAGCACCTTACCCGGCTCAAGCTCATCTCCTTAGCCATCCGAAGACCGTGGAGCAAGGCCTCGTACTCAGCCGCATTGTTAGTGCAAGGAAACATCAACTGTAGCACATAATGGAACTTGTCACCTTTAGGGGAAGCCAACACGACTCCAGCCCCTGAGCCCTCCAACTGCCTGGACCCATCAAAGTGAATAGTCCAATATGTGTTATCCGGCTTTTGCTTAGGCACTTGTGACTCTGTCCAATCATTAATGAAATCCACCAAGGCCTGAGATTTAACGGCAGTGCGTGGTACGTATTTCAGACCATGAGGTCCGAGCTCAATGGCCCACTTAGCCACTCTTCCTGTGGCCTCTCTGCTTTGAATGATATCACCAAGAGGGGCAGAACTGACCACAGTGATGGGATGACCCTGGAAATAATGCTTAAGCTTCCGGCTCGCCATGAACACACCATAAACAAGCTTCTGCCAATGTGGATACCGCTGTTTGGACTCGATGAGCACTTCGCTGACATAACAAACCGGTCATTGAACCGGATGCTCCTTACCCTCCTCCTTGCGCTCCACCACCACAGCCACACTGACGGCTCGTGTGTTAGCCGCCACATATAGTAACAAAGGCTCCTTATCAACCGGAGCAGCAAGGACTGGGGGCTCTGCCAGCTGCCTCTTCAAATCCTCAAAAGCAGTATTAGCTGCATCATTCCAGACAAAGTCATCAGTTTTCTTCATCAACTGATACAACGGCATGGCCTTCTCACCCAAACGGCTTATAAACCGGCTTAAAGCAGCAATGCGACCCGCCAAGCGCTGGACGTCATTTATACATGCCGGCTTAGCCAGGGAGGTGATGGCCTTGATCTTCTCCGGGTTAGCTTCAATGCCTCTGTTAGAAACCAAGAAACCCAAGAGTTTGCCTGCAGGAACACCAAAAACACACTTGGACGGGTTAAGCATCATCTTGTAGACCCGGAGATTATCAAAGGTCTCCTTCAAATTATCTATCAAGGTTTCCTCCTTCATGGATTTAACCACAATATCTTCCACATAAGCATGAACATTGCGCCCAATCTGGTTATGAAGACAGTTCTGCACACAACGCTGATAAGTCGCCTGTGCACACTTGAGTCCAAAGGGCATGGACACATAGCAGAAGGCTCCAAAGGGAGTGATGAACGTCGTCTTCTCCTGGTCCTTAACTGCCATTTTAATCTGATGATATCCAGAATAAGCATCCAAGAAACTCAGGCGCTCACAACCCGCCGTAGCATCAATAATTTGATCAATACGGGGAAGGGCGAAAGGATCAGCCGGACACGCCTTGTTCAAGTCCGTGTAGTCCACACACATCCGGCAGGTGCCGTTCTTCTTGAGTAAGAGCACCGGGTTAGCCAACCATTCTGGGTGAAATACTTCAACAATAAACCCGGCCGCCAAGAGCCGGGCCACCTCTTCACCAATAGCTTTCCGCCTCTCTTCATTAAACCGCCGAAGGAACTGCCTGACCGGCTTAAATTTCGGATCAACATTGAGAGTGTGCTCAGCGAGTTCTCAAGGTACACCTGGCATGTCAGACGGCTTCCATGCAAAAATGTCCCTATTCTCACGGATGAACTCGATGAGCGCGCTTTCCTATTTTGGATCCAGATTGGCACTGATGCTAAACTGCTGACATGAATCTCCTGGGACGAAATTAACAAGTTTAGTCTCATCAGCCAACTTAAATTTCATTGCCGGCTCTTGCTCTGTAGTCGGCTTTTTCAGAGAGGTCATATCTGTTGGATCAATATTGTCTTTGTAAAACTTCAACTCCTCTGTTGCACAAACAGATTCTGCATAAGCTGCATCGCCTTCCTCACACTCCAGGGCCACCTTCCGGCTGCCGTGAACCGTAATGGTCCCATTATGACCCGGCATCTTGAGCTATAAGTACACGTAACACGGCCGTGCCATGAATTTGGCGTAAGCCGGCCACCCAAATATGGCATGGTACGGACTTCTTATCTTGACCACCTCAAAGGTCAATTTTTCCACCCTGTAGTTGTGCTCATCTCCAAAGGCCACTTCCAACTCGATCTTGCCGACTGGATAAGCCGACTTACCAGGTAACACACCATGGAAAATAGTGTTTGACTGGCTGAGGTTCTTATCAATCAACCCCATACGACGAAACGTCTCATAATAGAGGATATTGATGCTGCTGCCTCCATCCATGAGCACCTTAGTGAACTTATATCCTCCCACATGAGGAGCCACCACCAAGGCCAAGTGACCCGGATTATCCACCCGGGGAGGGTGATCCTCCCTACTCCACACTATAGGCTGCTCAGACCATCGTAAATAGCATGGAACCGCCGGCTCAACAGCATTCACAGCCCTCTTATGAAGCTTCTGATCTCGTTTACACAGACTAGTGGTGAATACATGATACTGTCCACCGCTGAGCTGCTTTGGATTGGTCTGATAACCCCCCTGCTGCTGTTGATGACCCTGGCCAGACTGTTGATTAAAGCCCCCTTGACCGTTCTGAGGATTAGAGTTTGAGCCGCCGCCCGGGCCATGAAAGCCGCCGGCGCCTGAGCCACCGCCCGGGCCATTGTAATTCTTAAAGGCCTTCATGATTGCACAATCCTTCCATAGATGGGTAGCCGGCTTCTCTCCAGAACCATGCCTTGGACAAGGCTCATTCAACAGCTGCTCCAGCGTCGGGCCTGACCCGCCGGCTCGGGGAGGGGGCCTCCCCTTGCGTCGCTGGTTATTACCCTGTGAGCTGGCGTTGGCTACGAACTCTAGGCTGCCATCGGCCTTGCGCTTGCCACCTCCTTGGTTTCCCGGGTTATGCTGAGGACCCTTGCCATTGCCGTTCTTCTTTCCCTTCCCTGTCCTTTCATCAGTGGGTCCTTGGTACCATCAGAATCGGCGTACTTGACAAGAGCCGCCATCAGTGTACCCATGTCATTGCAGTCGCGCTTAAGCCGCCCGAGTTTCATCTTCAGGGGCACGAAACGACAGTTCTGTTCCAACATTAAGACTGCAGAGCCGGAATCCATCTTATCAGAGGAATGTATTATCTCCTTAACCCGGCGAACCCAATGTGTCGTAAACTCACCCTCCTGCTGCTTACAGTTAGTCAAATCCACAATTGACATAGACTGCCTACAGGTATCTTTGAAATTTTGGATGAACCGGGCCTTCAGCTCAGCCCAAGACCCGATGGAATTCGGTGGTAGCCCTTTCAACCAAGTGCGGGCAGTCCCATCTAACATCATGGTGAAGTACTTGGCCATCGCCGCTTCACTGACCTCCAGCAGTTCCATGGCCATCTCATAACTCTCGATCCAGGCTGCGGGTTGTAAGTCAGCCGTGTAATTAAGCACCTTCCTAGGGCCTTTGAAGTCCTTGGGTAGACGTTCATTGCGGATAGCTGGCACTAAACAAGGGACACCCCCAGTCCTGGTAGGGATACTCACGTCGACGGAAGTCGTCGGATAAGCCGGGGGAGTCTGGTAAGCCGTCAGCTGAGGCACCTGCTCCGCCTCTTGCCGCGCTCTGTCTTGGTCTGCTGTGTGAAAGGCTCCGTTATGAGCCGGGCCATGGCCACGGGGCGGGTCATGGCGTCGGACGTTACTTGAGCCGGTCGCTGAGACCATGTGTCTGCTGTAACTCGGGCTCCGGCCTGGACGAGGGGTCGAGTGGATCCTGTCCCGGCTGTAGGAGTACGCCTCTTGCTGCGCCAGTGCTGTCTGAAGGAGTTCCCTGACCCGGCGGGTTTCAATGGCCGTCGGAGAGTCGCCGTCAATTGGGAGAGCCGCCAGCCGTGCTGCCGCAGCGACCATGTTCTCCAGCGGGTTAGCATAATGACCCAGTGGTATTGGCACATACTGAGGCGGGGCAGGGTGCACCTGGGGAGGCCCCATCACTTGTGGCTGAATAGGGGTCCCAGACCCGGGCACTATGACCCCTGGCGGGTTACTAGACCCTCCACCTGGCGTGTTGAAGAGGTTTCGAGGATCGTAAACCGGAGGGAGTCGAGATTGGGCCTTTTGATGCCTCCTTCTCATGACCTCATTGGACGCGTTCTGATCCATCGTGAGCCGGAAGGACTGCGCCTGGATCAACTGAGTTTGGGCGTCGAGAGCCGCCCTCTCCGCAGCCATCCTGATCCCTTCTGCTGCCAGATCCTCCTTAGCTTTCACTAGATCCAACTTTAACTGTGCCACCTCCGCATCATGCTGAGCTTGATCCGCCGGGTCAACCGCGGCGATCAACAGGGCCGTCATCTTGTCCGTGAGATCCATCAGCACCTGAGCCGGCGAGGGCACCGGGTTTCCCGCTCCTGCAACAGGGTTCTGAACGGGCTGCGCACCGGCCATGAAGATTCCAACCCGGCTTGGCGGCTCAAACGGGTCCGGAATACTGTCACCATCGGAACAACCCATGAGCCTGCCATCTTGAAGTTGATACAATGAGTTTGACTCATCGGTGGACGACTCGCCTTCAGAGCCGGCGGCCGTCTCATCACCAGATCCAGATCTATCAGAGAGCCCTCCATGGATACATCCCACAAAAGCATGCCTTAAGGCAGGCAGGGTCCGGGCGGGTCGTGCACGCTGAGCCGTCTCGATGAGATCGGCGCAGAGATCCGCTCAGGGCCCGGCTCACCAATCTTGCCAATGAAAACATGAATTCCGTCGAAGGGGACCCGGTACCCGTACTCAATTGAGCCGGCGTCGGGGCCCCAGTTTGCATCGTCGATGTAGAGCTTGCCGCGACGACTCTTGGTCATCCGGCCCACAGCGTATCCCTTGAGCCCTTCGAAGCTGCCCTTCAAGAACTCAAATCCACCGTGCGCTGGCCCCACGGTGGGCGCCAACTGTCGTGGAATTGTCACGGCAGATGTCCTCAAGCTAGGACTTAGTCGTGGAGCCATCGCCGCTAGGAAGCTTGAAGGGGTTAACGGGACAAGGAACACGAGGGTTTATACTGGTTCGGCCCCTTACAGTGAAGGTAAAAGCCTACGTCCAGTTGAGGTGGTATTGATTAGGGTTTCGATGACCAGGGAGCTTAACTGCTATGCCTGGCTCTCGATGAGATCTTTTTTGTCCCTAAACCGCTGCCGGGTCGTCCCTTTATATAGGGAGGCTGACGCCCAGCAGCTCTCAGAGTCCCGACCGGCTCATAAAAGTGTCCGGCTCGGACTCTCAACTATCCTTGCCTTACACTACAAGTTCTACCATAACAATGATTGTAACTACGGGCCTTAAGCCATATCCGGGTCTTAAACCCATCTTTGGCCCACCGTCTTCAAGCTTGGCGCCAGGCTTCTGGCGATGACCATTATGAGTAACCCGGCCCCTTCTGGCGGGTGACTCTAAGGTCTATTTCCTCAATAGGTACCATAATAAAACAACTAAAAATATTACTCTAACAATGACCATGAACATGAAGGTCTATATGGTAGGTCCACCCCTATAGACCAGTAGAGAAGCTGGGAAATATCTGTCCTGAGCAATGCTAAGAAAAAGCATCAATGAATTCAGTACCCTTTTCTCTTCTTAAATCAGTTTATCTGGAAATTTTAAAGTATTTCGCAATGGTGCACGCTGATCATTCATCTGAATAAATGGAATCAGGATCAGGAGATAAGGAAGCTTCTCAGTAACCCTAAACAAAGCTCAACTTACAGACGCTTTATCCAAAAAATCGCCATGCTGCCGATCCAAGTCGCAATTTATTCATCCGTGGCCCGCGCACTACTCGTCCTTTCCGTTGCATCACCATCACCAATTAGAATGCATCCTTTTGCTCCTAAAAACATCTTCCTGTCGTCCCAAAAGCCTATCCTGCCATGTTAACCTGAGCCATGCACATAAATGAACTGGGATCAACTTTTCTTTCCCTAAAAATTGCACATAAACCTGATTGCTACCATACCTGAAATCGTTGCCCTCCATGAACATGCCGAGAACTTGCATGCTTTCCCCTTGCATGTCACTTCAGCAGAGTATCTTCAGTCTTCAGAGTTCACACAGACCGACCAGCCGCTTTGCCATCACACCACTCGTACTGTGTATATAAGGAGGTGAGCTCGGTGACAGACAGACAGACACAACGGAAGTGAAGCATCAGTCGTTAGGTCCAGCTACTACTACACACCATGGGCAACGGCAAGGTGTACGCGACGATCGTGCTCATCAGGCTGATCTACGCCGGCATGCACATATTCACCAAGGCGGCGTTCGAGGAGGGCACCAGCACCACCGTCTTCGTCTTCTACCGGCACGCCGTCGCCGCCATCTTCTTGGCGCCTTTCGCCTTCTTCCTCGAGATCAGGTAGCCGAATAGACATGACATGCGGGTTTGTTCAGTCATCGTGAGGTCGATGAGGTCAACTGCATCGCTTAACCCTCCCGTGTTCTCTGATTTCAGGCAGGGGTCGGCGCCACCGCTGACGTTCAGACTCTCCGTCAAGATCTTTGCCCACGCCTTCTATGGGTATGCGCCGACGGTTACGACGACATCTAGATCACTGAAACTCCACTTTGTTGCTTGCTTGCTAGATTTGCTTATGGTTGGTTCTTGTGTCACTCACTCAGGATGGCTGGAACGATAAACCTGTATAGCATTGGCCTGAATTATGCTTCGGCAACCTCTTCGTCGGCCATCTTCAACATCGTCCCCGTGGTTGCATTCATCCTGGCCGTCATGTTCAGGTAAGAAACTGGAAAGGTGAAATTCTTTTAGTGCGATTTTCTTGTTTATTTATCAACAAGTGGGTTCATATATACTGTAGGATGGAGACTCTGAAGTTGAAGAGCGTCCACGGCATGGCCAAGGCCTCGGGGATACTTCTGTGCATCGGAGGCGTGGTCGCGCTGGCGCTGTACCAAGGCCCCCAGCTCAAGTCCTTGAACCACCACCCGCTCCTGCACAGCACCGGCACGGCCGTGCACGCGCGCCCGGAGAAGAACTGGGCGCTCGGCATCTTCCTCATGACCGCGTCGGTCGTGATATGGGCCCTGTGGACAGTACAGCAGGTAATACAAACTATTGCCCTGCTCCAGCTGCCTCGTGGAAGTGTACTCGTCGCTGACATTGTGTCTGTTGTTTGGCAGGGCCCCCTGTTGCTGGAGTACCCATCCAAGCTTCTCAACACGACGCTCCAGTGCACCTTCGCCAGCGTCCAGTCGTTCGTCATCGCCCTCGTCATGGAGAGGGACTTCTCGCGGTGGAAGCTCGCCGGCGGCATGAGCCTCTTCGCGGTGCTCTTCACGGTAACCATGCACAGTGTTCAACTAGCTTTGTAATGTAGGAGTAGTAGTGTCCTGCACCTGCTGGCTATCTATTTCTTGCCATGACTAAAAGCGCGCGGCGTGGGTCCCTTGTGTTTCAGGGCATTGTTGTGGCGGCGATCTCGTACTACCTGCAGATCTGGGTGATCGAGAAGAAAGGCCCGGTGTTCCTGTCCATGTCCATGCCGCTCAGCCTCGTCTTCACCATGGTGATCGCCTCCTTCCTCCTGGGAGAAGACGTGGGCCTGGGAAGGTACGTACGTACCTAAGAACCATCATCACATAACCAAAATTTGTCTGATTCTTCTTTTGATTCGTGCACCGCATCGCAAAGTAGTAAAAGAGTCCGTGTCACGAGCCACGACCCCGACCGAGCACCGGACACCTTCGCTTTCACAGATGCGAATCCAAATGCGTTGCACTTGCATATCTAATCATGTACAGTATGTATGTATGCATGACCTGTCCTGTCGCTTGGGTGCAGCATTATCGGTGGCGCGCTCCTCGTTGCCGGTCTCTATGCCGTGCTCTGGGGCAAGGGGCGGGAGGAGCGAGGGGCGGCGGTGGAGGCCGCTCTGCCGCAGAGGGGGGCGGGGGAATCAAAGGAGAGCGAGATCGTCTCCGACGCGACGGCCAAAGTTTGATGCCCACCTGGCCTCCCCTGGGTGCGCTTTGTAGTGGACCTCGAACATCTTATCTACAGTACGACTGGTGTTTTATGCCACGACGACGATGATGCTTGCTCTTCTTCAGAGTTCGGAATCATTTACGTCAGTAATTTGTCATGTGTACGAGTAGTTCTTGCAATGTTGCTAGTGTATCATCGGAAAAGGGATCACCGGCAAGATGCACGGTAGATGTCAAGTTATAATGGAATCTAGAAGAATTCATTAACATGCTACTAATGGGACTGTCCAGTATGAGTTTACCATGCAGAATTTTTGCTGATTAACCAGTTCGTCATCCAACAATTCTTTTCCCAGTATAATTACTGAGTCGCTATATTTAACTTTCGAGTGGAATGTTTTGCTTCCCCCGGTCGTAAGAAGCAGACTCCATCTAATATTCGTGTCAACTCAAATCTCAGCTCTGAATCAACATATTCATCTGCCTCCTCAATCTTTGGGTGTTGCTCATCATGCTTTGTACCTGCTCGATGCTACATGTTAAGTTTAGAAAAGAACACTATCGGAAAAAAACTTCTCACACTCCATCTAAGGCCTGTGCAATTTTGTGGTGTCGGTTTGTGTTAACAGCGCCAATCGAAAAAGTTTTGTTCATGTGGATGAGAGAGAGTGAGGAAAGAAGGGGGAGGCTATAAGGGCATCTTCAACGGCGACCCGCAAATTTCCTCTCGCATCCGTCCATGGACAGGTGAGGATCAGTCTGCGGACACGGATGCGGGAGGCAACCATCCAACGCTGCTCGCATACATTTCAAATACTTTTTCAACAAACCGGACGAAACTCATGCAAACACAACGGATTTCATATAAACCGAAGGAAATTCATTACATTTTAGACATATTTTAACTAAATAGCTAAAACTGCGTGCACATCCGGCCGCATGGAGCTTCACTCCCATGACACAGATACACTACACTAGTCTACGGCCGGCCGCGGCGGATCCCATGTCTTCCCCATGTCCGGCAGACCGCTCGTCGGACTACCGTGAGCCCTGAAGGTATATTCTTTCCCCGTATCTTCTCTATGTCCAGCTGCACCACTCATCATCAGAGTGGCAAAGGGGGTGCCTCAACTGAAGGGGATTGGGGGCTCCGCATCCGTGAAGCCCAGGTGGGGTTCGACGATGGTCCTCGCTGAACCGGGCAAGACACCGGTTGTGTACGCCGGCGTCACCTTGGTGGTGCCCTTCATGGGACCCAAGCGGCGGCTGATGAGGATATAGACCTGGGGTAGGGTAATAGGCCTGACCTATACGTCCTACCTAAGGTCCCTGTCCTAGAAGCAAAGAGGTTCAAAGAGTAAAAAGAGGGGACCCAAGGAAGGTGTCGAGTGCAATCCACTCGACCTACCATTCACTCGGAAACTCCCTCTATTTAGGTCACTCGATCACTAAACCACTCGACGTGCAGAAGACCTAAAGCCACTCCGCGCAGCAACGGTCGGACATTTACCCTTAGACTTAATAGTCATTTATAGCACTTTACTACGGACGTTACCTGTAACGCTCCTTCTTTATGAACATTGAACCCTGTGTAACGGAGGGGAGCTGGGGTCCTGGCGCACTCTATATAAGCCACACCCCTCCTCTGGGACAAGGGTTCGCACCCCCTGTAACACACACGCATATAATCCAGTCGACCGCCTCCGGGCTCCGAGACGTAGGGTTGTTACTTCCTCCGAGAAGGGCATGAACTCGTAAAACTCGTGCATACAGCTTCTCCATAGCTAGGATCTTGCCTCTACATCCCTACCCCCCTATTCTACTGTCAGACTTAGAACCACGACAGTTGGCGCCCACCGTGGGGCAGGTGTTTTAGCGACTTGTTGGAGAAGTTGCAATTTTTCCGATCCCCATCAGCATGGTTTCAGGCGGAGGATTGGCCGAGGGCCGCGAGATCCGTTTCGGCGCGCTCGTGTTCGTCGCCGACGACTCCGCTTGGCTCCAAGAAGCTCCACTCGACGTCGAGGCGCTCCCCGTCCGCGGGGCAAAGCACTTTCACGCGTGCGTCCGCGGCGTCCTCCTGCGGCAGTCGTCGACCTAGTATCGGTCGGCTCCGGTGGCGTCCTCGCTCCCTGTTGCCCGCCGGCACAAGCGTTCCGGTTGGTCGAGGCTCCAGCGGTGGGTGAGGCACGCGGTGGCTCGCCAGACGGCCACCCCCCAAGTCGCGGCAATCGAGCCCGACGAAACTCTCTACGGCCTGGTCGACTGGCCCGGTTGAGACTGCGTCCGAGTGCGACAGCAGTGACCCCGCGGCGGAAGTCCAGATGGTCAACGGACCGCGCAGTCCTCCTGGCTTCCCCCGCGACGACGGTGGTGATGGCGGAGGCGATCCGTCGCGTGCCCACGATGAGTACCGCCACGAGCCCCTCTTTTCGCAGCAGAGGGAAGAGCTTTGCCGCCGTAACATGGATGCACTTCACACTCCTATCGTTGGAGAAACCCCTGAGGCCCGGGCCTTGGAGGAGGTGCGCCTGGCCAATTTGGCTGAGCGCACTCGACTGGAGAATCTCCAACACGCACTCGACGAGCGTGCTCCACAGCGAGTTCCTGAATCCAGTCGACGACAACTCTTTCCGCCTCCAACCCAGGTATACCGAATTCCGATCCAGAATCTCGCGGCTGCTGCCCGAATAGCAGAGTCGATTCAGCTTTCCCAGTCGGAGGCTCGTAGGGGTTTGATGCAGATCCGGGCTTTGCTCCGGGCGGCGAGGGAGCAGAACACAACAGTGTCACAGTCTCAGAATAGGATTCATAGTAGATCTGTAATGGCAGACACAGTTCAGTCGGCTCACAGCCCAAGATCACCTCCAAGGCGTGAGGGACGTGGAGATCGACAAGATCAGTACAGAAACTGTGAGCAATATGATCGTCGTCGAGTACCCACGCCTCCCCCAAGGAGTGGGTCATACGCGCCTCGGCAACACGATGACAGACGCCCTCACAGTGGTGGGCGAAGGATTCCAGTCGACCCCCGGGAGTCGGGCTTTGACGCGAGATCCATTCTCGTTCAAGGTCTGGTTGATAGGAACAGGGCACACAGAGATGGCCACGATAGAGATTACCCGACCGGCGGCAGGGTGCATGTTTCAGGTCCCGGGTGTTTCAGCAGAGCCATCAGAGCAGCAGTGATTCCTCCCAACTTCAGGTTGGCGACTGGAGTCAGCAAGTTCACTGGTGAGTCCAAGCCTGACACTTGGCTTGAGGACTACCGAGTGGCTGTGCAGATTGGTGGTGCCAATGATGAAGTGGCCATGAAGCACTTTCCTCTGATGTTAGAGGGCTCGGCCAGAGCGTGGTTGAATCAGTTAGCACCCGGCAGTATTTATAGCTGGGAAGAGCTTGCCCGAGTGTTTGTCAGAACATTTGAGAGTACATGCAAACGGCCAGCAGGGCTAACAGAGTTACAGTCTTGTGTGCAGAAGTCGAATGAAACTTTGAGAGATTATATCCAGAGATGGATCACGTTGCACCACACGGTGGAGAATGTGTTTGATCACCAAGCAGTTTGTGCCTTCAAGGAAGGCGTCAAGTATCGAGAATTGAATCTGAAATTCGGTCGGACCGGAGATATGTCTCTGAGTCGAATGATGGAAATTGCCACCAAGTATGCTAATGGTGAAGAGGAGGATCGGCTCCGGAGTGGCAAGCACAAAACAGTCGCCCACGAAACCGGGGGAGGGAACTCCAGTCGGAAGCAGAAGCGCAAAGCCGAGCCAGCTGCTCCCGGAGAAGCCTTAGCCGTGACTCAAGGAAAGTTCAAGGGGAAGCCCAAAGGGCCATGGAACCCCAAGAAAGTAAAAGATCAAGATGGAAATGATGTGTTGGATTTACCATGCCACATTCACACAAAAAAAGATGAGGAGGGTAATCTCATTTACCCGAAACATACCACTCGACAATGTCGGCTCCTAATCCAGCAATTCCGAGAGAAACAACCCAAAGAGAAGGAGAAAGAATCAGACAAGGTTGAGGATAAGGAAGAGGACGATGATGGTTACCCCCACGTCAATTCAACTTTGATGATTTTTGCTGATGTTGAGAGCAAAAGTCGACTGAAAGTCATCAACAGAGAAGTGAACATGGTCGCTCTAGCGACGCCCAGTTATTTGAAGTGGTCTCAGACTGCCATTACATTCGACCAGTCTGATCACCCAACACACATAGCCACCCCTGGGAGGCAAGCGTTGGTGGTCGACCCAGTCATCGAAGGCACTCGGTTGACTAAGGTTCTGATGGATGGTGGCAGTGGCCTTAATATACTGTATGCGGAGACCTTGAAGGGAATGTGCATTCCGATGTCCAGACTTAGTGAAAGCAATATGAGTTTCCATGGAGTTATTCCTGGCAAGAAGGCTGAGTCACTCGGCCAGATCGCCCTCGATGTGGTTTTCGGTAATTCCAAGAATTACCGCAAAGAACAGTTGACGTTTGAAGTCGTCGATTTCCAGAGTGCTTATCATGCTATTCTAGGCAGGCCGGCATATGCATGTTTCATGGCTCGACCATGTTACGTCTACCTCAAATTGAAGATGCCTGGCCCTAAAGGAGTGATCACTATCACTGGCAATCGGAAGAAGGCAGAAGAGTGCTTCCAGGAGGGCTCAAAGATCGCCGATGCGCAAATGGCAGTGGTGGAATTGCAGGAGTACCAAAAAAATGCAGATCCGAGTGATTTGTTGTGAGCTAAGAAGCCTGCCACGGATTCAGCATTTCAGTCGTCTAGTGAAACGAAGCCGATTCATATTCACTCGACCGATCCCAATGCTGCTCCGACTCACATTTTGACAACACTCGACTCCAAATAGGAAGAAGCGCTCATCCAGTTCCTCCGTGAGAACTGAGACATCTTTGCATGGAAACCTTCTGACATGCCGGGTGTTCCCAGGGGGCTGGCTGAGCACCGTTTGCGAGTCGACCCAAAAGTGAAACCAGTCAAAGAACATCTTCGACGGTCCGCCGTGCAGAAGAGAAAAGCAATCGGTGAAGAAGTGGCTCGGCTCCTAGCAGCTGAGTTTATCCGAGAGATTTACCACTCCGAGTGGTTAGCCAATGTTGTCATGGTCCCCAAGAAGGACGACTCACTTCGCATGTGTATTGACTTCAAGCATATCAATCGGGCCTGCCCGAAAGATCACTTTCCTCTCCCCCGCATCGATCAAATAGTCGACTCGACTGCAGGGTGTGAGCGCTTGTCCTTTTTGGACGCTTATTCCGGGTATCATCAGATCCAACTGTATGGACCCGATGAGATAAAAATAGCTTTCATCACTCCATTTGGGTGCTTCTGTTATGTCACCATGCCATTCGGCCTGAAGAATGCTGGAGCCACATTCATGAGGATGATTCAGAAGTGTTTACTCACTCAAATCAGTCGGAATGTGGAAGCATACATGGATGACATTGTGGTCAAGTCACGTAAAGGTTCCGACCTATTGGCTGACCTTGCTGAAACTTTTGCCAACCTCAGAAGGTATGATATCAAGCTTAATCCATCAAAGTGCACATTCGGAGTTCCGGGCGGAAAATTGCTCGGCTTCCTCGTTTCCGAACGGGGGATCGACGCTAACCCAGAGAAAATTGGTACCATTCTCCGAATGAAACGCCCTGTGCGTGTGCACGATGTCCAGAAGCTTACAGGTTGTTTGGCCGCCTTAAGTCGATTCATTTCTCGCCTCGGTGAAAAGGCATTGCCTCTTTACCGACTTATGAAGAAGTCTGATAAGTTCGAGTGGACTCCTGAAGCTGATGCAGCATTTGCAGAGCTCAAAGCCCTGCTTTCCACCCAGCCGGTGCTTGCTGCCCCAATCAGCAAAGAGCCTTTACTGCTTTACATTGCAGCCACTGGACAAGTCGTCAGTACAGTACTTACGGTCGAGCGGGAAGAAGAAGGAAAAGCCTATAAAGTTCAGCGTCCAATATATTATGTTTCTGAAGTTTTGACTCCATCAAAGCAAAGATATCCACATTATCAGAAGCTTGTTTATGGGATTTATATGACCACGAAGAAGGTTGCCCATTATTTCTCTGGCCACTCCATTACAGTCGTCAGCGACGCTCCATTATCAGAGATTCTGAACAATAGAGATGCAACTGGTCGAGTGGCAAAGTGGGCGATTGAACTTCTTCCCTTGGATATTAAGTTTGAGGCAAAGAAAGCTATCAAGTCCCAAGCAATAGTAGATTTCCTCGCCGAGTGGATCGAACAGCAACTGCCTACTCAAGTCCACTCGGAGCACTAGACCATGTTCTTTGATGGTTCCAAGATGCTGAATGGTTCCGATGCTGGGGTGGTACTGGTATCCCCCCGAGGAGACAAGCTCAGATATGTTCTCCAGATTCACTTTGATTCCTCCAATAACGAAGCGGAATATGAAGCACTCTTATATGGGTTACGTATGGCCATCTCACTCGGCGTCCGTCGCCTCATGGTCTACGGAGACTCAGATTTGGTAGTCAATCAAGTGATGAAGGAGTGGGACATCAGAAGCCCAGCTATGACTGGTTACTGCAATGCGGTAAGGAAGTTGGAAAAGAAATTTGAGGGGTTAGAGCTCCATCATATACCCCGACTGAAAAATCAAGCAGTCGATGATTTGGCAAATATAGGTTCCAAGAGGGAAGCCATTCCCAGCAACGTGTTTTTGGAACACATTCATACACCTTCAGTTCAAGAAGATCCTTTTACTGAAGAGCCCCCACAGCCTAAGAGTGCCACAGATCCGACTGAAGTCGAAGTCCCAGCCATGGTCGACCTGATCATGGAGGTTTTGGTCATCACTGCCGACTGGACGGTGCCATACATTGCGTATATCCTTAGGAAGGAACTCCCAGAGGATGAAGAAGAGGCTCGACAGATCGTCTGTCGATCCAAAGCCTTTACCGTGATAAGAGGACAACTGTTCAGGGAAAGCGTAATCGGAGTCAGCCAGAAATGCATAACACCAGAAGAAGGTCGAGTGATCCTCAACGACATCCACTCGAGGACCTGTGGTCACCATGCGTCCTCTCGGACCATTGTGGCCAAAGCATACCGAGCTGGATTTTATTGGCCACGAGCGAATGAAATGGCGAAAGATATAGTCGACAAATGTGAAGGCTGCCAGTTTTACTCCAATATGTCCCACAAGCCTGCGTTAGCCCTGAAGACTATTCCACTCGTCTGGCCCTTTGCTGTTTGGGGATTGGATATGGTTGGACCCCTGAGGACTGGTAGGAGCGGCTTCACTCATGTGCTTGTAGCAGTCGACAAGTTTACCAAATGGATTGAAGCCAAGCCTATCAAGAATCTTGAAGCCAGTACTGCGGTCAGCTTCATCAGAGAATTGACATTTAGATATGGAGTTCCGCACAGCGTCATCACTGACAATGGGTCGAACTTCAATTCTGATGAGTTCAGAGCCTTCTGTGCTTCCCAAGGCACACGAGTCGACTATGCTTCAGTCGCCCACCCCCAGTCGAATGGACAAGCAGAAAGAGCAAACGGCTTGATTCTCAAAGGACTGAAACCCCGACTAATGCGTGATCTCAAGCACGCAGCAGGCGTCTGGGTCGATGAGCTTCCATCAGTTCTTTGGGGATTGAGGACAACTCCCAATCGGTCGACTGGCCGAACTCCATTCTTCTTGGTTTATGGAGCTGAAGCTGTTCTACTGAGTGACTTGCTTCACAATGCACCCCGAGTCGAGCTCTTCTCTGAAGATGAAGCAGAGCAGGCCCGGCAGGACGCAGTTGATCTCCTAGAGGAGCAAAGAGAGATGGCCTTAATCCGGTCGACCATTTATCAGCAAGACTTGCGTCGATTCCACGCAAGAAACGTGAGGGGCCGAGCCTTTCAAGAGGGAGACTTGGTTCTTCGAGTGGATCAGCAGAAACCACACAAGCTCGCCCCTGCTTGGGAAGGTACCTTCATTATCACCAGAGTTCTCCACAATGGAGCATCCCATCTTTACAATGTCGAGCATCAAAAAGACGAGCCACGGGCTTGGAATGCAGAGCTGCTCCGCCCCTTTTATAGTTAAGTACTCATTCGGATGAGATGTAATACGAAATACCTTTGTAGTTTGTTCAATCAAAGACAAGACCTTTACAGTCTTCCTAAATGGTTGTTGTTACTTTTGTTGGCGTCTGAAATCCCCCAGTGGGTGACTTTGCCGCGAATCCGTTTCGCCTAAAGTTTGAAAAATCCTACCAAGTGATGAGCAAGCCTCTCACTCGGGGGCTTAGCTGCAGCCCAGTACTCGCCTAAGTTTGAAAAACACTACCGAGTGGTGAGCAACCCTCCCACTCGGGGGCTTAGCTGCAGTCCAGTACTCGCCTAAGTTTGAAAAATCCTACCGAGTGATGAGCAAGCCTCTCACTCGGGGGCTTAGCTGTAGTCCAGTACTCGCCTAAGTTTGAAAAATCCTACCGAGTGATGAGCAAGCCTCTCACTCGGGGGCTTAGCTGCAGTCCAGTACTCGCCTAAGTTTGAAAAATCCTACCGAGTGCTGAGCAACCCTCCCACTCGGGGGCTTAGCTGCAGTCCAGTACTCGCCTAAGTTTGAAAAATCCTACCGAGTGATGAGCAAGCCTCTTACTCGGGGGCTTAGCTGCAGTCCAGTACTCGCCTAAGTTTGAAAAATCCTACCGAGTGGTGAGCAACCCTCCCACTGTTGGGGAACATAGTAATTTCAAAAAAATTCCTACGCACACGCAAGATCATGGTGATGCATAACAATGAGAGGGGAGAGTGTTGTCCACGTACCCTCGTAGACTGACAGCGGAAGCGTTATCACAACACGGTTGATGTAGTCGTACGTCTTCACGATCCGACCGATCAAGTACCGAACGTACGGCACCTCCGAGTTCTACACACGTACAGCTCGATGACGTCCCTCGAACTCCGATCCAGCCGAGTGTTGAGGGAGAGTTTCGTCAGCACGACGGCGTGGGGACGATGATGATGTTCCACCGACGCAGGGCTTCGCCTAAGCTCCGCAACGGTATTATCGAGGTGTAATATGGTGGAGGGGGGCACCGCACACGGCTAAGAGATCTCAAGGATCAATTGTTGTGTCTCTGGGGTGCCCCCCTGCCCCCGTATATAAAGGAGCAAGGGGGAGGCAGCCGGCCAAATGGGAGAGGCGCGCCAAAAGGAGGGAGTCCTACTCCCACCGGGAGTAGGACTCCTCCTTTCCTTCTGGGAATAGGAGAAGGGAAGGGGAAAGGAGAAAGAAGGAAGGGTGCGCCCCCCTTCCCTAGTCCAATTCGGACCAGACCATGGGGAGGGGTGCGGCCACCTTTTGAGGCCTTTCTCTCCTTTCCCGTATGGCCCATTAAGGCCCAATACGAATTCCCGTAACTCTCCGGTACTCCGAAAAATACCCGCATCACTCGGAACCTTTCCGAAGTCTGAATATAGTCGTCCAATATATCGATCTTTACGTCTCGGCCATTTCAAGACTCCTCGTCATGTCCCCGATCTCTTCCGGGACTCCAAACTCCTTCGGTACATCAACATACATAAACTCATAATAAAACTGTCATCGTAACTTTAAGCGTGCGGACCCTACGGGTTCGAGAACTATGTAGACATGACCGAGACACGTCTCCGGTCAATAACAAATAGCGGGACCTGGATGCCCATATTGGCTCCCACATATTCTACGAAGATCTTTATCGGTCAGACCGCATAACAACATACGTTGTTCCCTTTGTCACCGGTATGTTACTTGTCCGAGATTTGATCGTCGGTATCTCGATACCTAGTTCAATCTCGTTACCGGCAAGTCTCTTTACTCGTTCCGTAACAGATCATCCCGCAGCTAACTCATTAGTCACAATGCTTGCAAGGCTTATAGTGATGTGCATTACCGAGTGGGCCCAGAGATACCTCTCCGACAATTGGAGTGACAAATCCTAATCTCGAAATACGCCAACCCAACAAGTACCTTCGGAGACACCTGTAGAGCACCTTTATAATCACCCAGTTACGTTGTGACGTTTGGTAGCACACAAAGTGTTCCTCCGGTAAACGGGAGTTGCATAATCTCATAGTCATAGGAACATGTATAAGTCATGAAGAAAGCAATAGCAACATACTAAACGATCGAGTGTAAGCTAACGGAATGGGTCAAGTCAATCACATCATTCTCCTAATGATGTGATCCCATTAATCAAATGACAACTCATGTCAATGGCTAGGAAACATAACCATCTTTGATCAACGAGCTAGTCAAGTAGAGGCATACTAGTGACACTCTGTTTGTCTATGTATTCACACATGTATCAAGTTTCCGGTTAATACAATTCTAGCATGAATAATAAACATTTATCATGATATAAGGAAATAAATAATAACTTTATTATTGCCTCTAGGGCATATTTCCTTCAGTCTCCCACTTGCACTAGAGTCAATAATCTAGTTCACATCGCCATGTGATTTAACATCAATAGTTCACATCACCATGTGATTAACACCCATAGTTCACATCGTCATGTGACCAACACCCAAAGGGTTTACTAGAGTCAGTAATCTAGTTCACATCGCTATGTGATTAACACCCAAAGAGTACTAAGGTGTGATCATGTTTTGCTTGTGAGATAATTTTAGTCAACGGGTCTGTCACATTCAGATCCGTAAGTATTTTGCAAATTTCTATGTCTACAATGCTCTGCATGGAGCTACTCTAGCTAATTGCTCCCAATTTCAATATGTATCTAGACCGAGACTTAGAGTCATCTAGATTAGTGTCAAAACTTGCATCGACGTAACCCTTTACGACGAGCCTTTTGTCACTTCCATAATCGAGAAACATATCCTTATTCCAGTAAGGATACTTTTGACCGCTGTCCAATGATCTACTCCTAGATCACTATTGTACTCCCTTGCCAAAATCAGTGTAGGGTATACAATAGATCTGGTACACAGCATGGCATACTTTATAGAACCTATGGCCGAGGCATAGGGAATGACTTTCATTCTTTTTCTATCTTCTGTCGTGGTCGGGTTTTGAGTCTTACTCAATTTCACACCTTGTAACACAGGCAAGAAACTCTTTCTTTGACTGTTCCATTTTGAACCACTTCAAAATCTTGTTAAGGTATGTACTCATTGAAAAAACTTATCAAGCGTCTTGATCTATCTCTATAGATCTTGATGCTCAATATGTAAGCAGCTTCACCGAGGTCTTTCTTTGAAAAAACTCCTTTCAAACACTCCTTTATGCTTTGCAGAATAATTCTACATTATTTCCGATCAATAATATGTCATTCACATATACTTATCAGAAATGCTGTAGTGCTCCCACTCACTTTCTTGTAACTACAGGCTTCACCGCAAGTCTGTACAAAACTATATCCTTTGATCAACTTATCAAAGCGTATATTCCTACTCCGAGATGCTTGCACCAGTCCATAGATGGATCGCTGGAGCTTGCATATTTTGTTAGCACCTTTAGGATTGACAAAACCTTCTGGTTGCATCATATACAACTCTTCTTTAATAAATCCATTAAGGAATGCAGTTTTGTTTATCCATTTGCCAGATTTCATAAAATGCGGCAATTGCTAACATGATTCGGACAGACTTAAGCATAGATACGAGTGAGAAACTCTCATCGAAGTCAACACCTTAAACTTGTCGAAAACCTTTTGCGACAATTCTAGCTTTGTAGATAGTAACACTACTATCAGCGTCCGTCTTCCTCTTGAAGATCCATTTAATCTCAATGGCTCGCCGATCATTGGGCAAGTCAATCAAAGTCCATACTTTGTTCTCATACATGGATCTCATCTCAGATTTCATGGCTTCAAGCCATTTTGCGGAATCTGGGCTCACCATCGCTTCTTCATAGTTCGTAGGTTCGCCATGGTCTAGTAACATGACCTCCAGAACAGGATTACCGTACCACTCTGGTGCGGATCTTACTCTGGTTGATCTACGAGGTTCAGTAATAACTTGATCTGAAGTTTCATGATCATCATCATTAACTTCCTCACTAATGAAGGAAATATGCCCTAGAGGCAATAATAAAGTATTATATATTTCCTTGTATCATGATAAATGTTTATTATTCATGCTAGAATTGTATTAACCGGAAACATAATACATGTGTGAATACATAGACAAACAAAGTGTCACTAGTATGCCTCTACTTGACTAGCTCGTTAATCAAAGATGGTTATGTTTCCTAGCCATAGACATGAGTTGTTATTTGATTAACGGGATCACCTCATTAGGAGAATGACGTGATTGACATGACCCATTACGTTAGCTTAGCACCCGATCGTTTAGTATGTTGCTATTGCTTTCTTCATGACTTATACATGTTCCCATGACTATGAGATTATGCAACTCCCGTTTACCGGAGGAACACTTTGTGTGCTACCAAACGTCACAACGTAACTGGGTGATTATAAAGGTGCTCTACAGGTGTCTCCAAAGGTACTTGTTGGGTTGGCGTATTTCGAGAATAGGATTTGTCACTCCGATTGTCGGAGAGGTATCTCAGGGCCCACTCGGTAATGCACATCACTATAAGCCTTGCAAGCATTGTGACTAATGAGTTAGTTGCGGGATGATGTATTACGGAACGAGTAAAGAGACTTGCCGGTAACGAGATTGAACTAGGTATCGAGATACCGACGATCGAATCTCGGGCAAGTAACATACCGATGACAAAGGGAACAACGTATGTTGTTATGCGGTCTGACCGATAAAGATCTTTGTAGAATATGTGGGAGCCAATATGGGCATCCAGGTCCCGCTATTGGTTATTGACCGGAGAGGTGTCTCGGTCATGTCTACATAGTTCTCGAACCCAAAGGGTCCGCACGCTTAAAAGTTACGATGACAGTTATATTATGAGTTTATGTGATTTGATGTACCGAAGGTTGTTCGGAGTCCCGGATGTGATCACGGACATGATGAGGAGTCTCGAAATGGTCGAGACGTAAAGATTGATATATTGGACGACTATATTCGGACACCGGAAGTGTTCCGGAGAAGTTTCGGATTAAACCGGAGTGCCGGAGGGTTACCGGAACCCCCCGGGGAAGTATTGGGCCTTAGTGGGCCTTGAGGGGAGAGAGAGGGCAGCAGCCAGGACGTGGTGCGCCCCCTCCCAGGAGGAGTCCTAGTTGGACTAGGAGAGGGGGGCGCAGCCCCCTTTCCCTCTCCCTCTCTTTCCTTCCCCCCTTCTTTTCCTAGTAGGACTAGGAAAGGGGAGTCCTACTCCTACTAGGAGGAGGACTCCCCCCCTCTCCTTGGCGCGCCCATAGGCAGCCGACCTCCCCCTTGCTCCTTTATATACGGGGGCAGGGGGGCACCTCTATACACACTTGATATACGATATTTTAGCCGTGTGCGGTGCCCCCCTCCACCAGATTACACCTCGATAATACCGTCGCGAAGCTTAGGCGAAGCCCTGCGTCGGTGGAACATCATCATCGTCACCACGCCGTCGTGCTAACGAAACTCTCCCTCAACACTCGGCTGGATCAGAGTTCGAGGGACGTCATCGAGCTGAACGTGTGTAGAACTTCGGAGGTGCCGTACGTTCGGTACTTGATCGGTCGGATCGTGAAGACGTTCGGCTACATCAACCGCGTTGTAATAACGCTTCCGCTGTCGGTCTACGAGGGTACGTGGACAACACTCTCCCCTCTCGTTGCTATGCATCACCATGATCTTGCGTGTGCATAGGAAATTTTTTGAAATTACTACGTTCCCCAACAGTGGCATCCGAGCCTGGTTTTATGCGTTGATGCTTTGCACGAGTAGAACACAAGTGAGTTGTGGGCGATATAAGTCATACTGCTTACCAGCATGTCATACTTTGGTTCAGCGGTATTGTGAGATGAAGCGGCCCGGACCGACATTACGCGTACGCTTACGCGAGACTGGTTTCACCGTTCGGAGCACTCGTTGCTTAAAGGTGACTGGCGGGTGTCTGTCTCTCTCACTTTAGTTGAACCGAGTGTGGCTACGCCCGGTCCTTGCGAAGGTTAAAACAGCACCAACTTGACAAACTATCGTTTTGGTTTTGATGCGTAGGTAAGAACGGTTCTTGCTAAGCCCGTAGCAGCCACGTAAAACTTGCAACAACAAAGTAGAGGACGTCTAACTTGTTTTTGCAGGGCATGTTGTGATGTGATATGGTCAAGACATGATGTGATATAATGTGTTGTATGAGATGATCATGTTTTGTAACCGAGTTATCGGCAACTGGCAGGAGCCATATGGTTGTCGCTTTATTGTATGAGATGCAATCGCCATGTAATAGTTTTACTTTATCACTAAGCGGTAGCGATAGTCGTAAAAGTAATAAGTTGGCGAGACGACAACGATACTACGATGGAGATCAAGGTGTCGAGCCGGTGACGATGGTGATCATGATGGTGCTTCGGAGATGGTGATCACAAGCACGGTGCTTCGGAGATGGAGATCACAAGCACAAGATGATGATGGCCATATCATATCACTTATATTGATTGCATGTGATGTTAATCCTTTATGCATCTTATCTTGCTTTGATTGACGGTAGCATTATAAGATCATCTCTCACTAAAATTTCAAGATAAAAGTGTTCTCCCTGAGTATGCACCGTTGCAAAAGTTCTTCGTGCTGAGACACCACGTGTTAATCGGGTGTGATAGGCTCTACGTTCAAATACAACGGGTGCAAAACAGTTGCACACGCGGAATACTCGGGTTAAACTTGACGAGCCTAGCATATACAGATATGGCCTCGGAACACAGAGACCGAAAGGTCGAGCATGAATCATATAGTAGATATGATCAACATAGTGATGTTCACCATTGAAACTACTCCATCTCACGTGTTAATCGGTCATGGTTTAGTTGCTTTGGATCACGTAATCACTTAGATGATTAGAGAGATGTCTATCTAAGTGGGAGTTCTTAAGTAATATGATTAATTGAACTTTAATTTATCATGAACTTAGTACCTGATAGTATCTTGCTTGTCTATGTTAATTGTAGATATATGGCCCGTGCTGTTGTTCCGTTAAATTTTAATGCGTTCCTTGAGAAAGCTAAGTTGAAAGATGATGGTAGCAATTACACGGACTGGGTCCGTACTTGAGGATTATCCTCATTGCTGCACAGAAGAATTACGTCCTGGAAGCACCGCTAGGTGCCAGGCCTCCTGCAAGAGCTACACCAGAAGTTATGAACGTCTGGCAAAGCAAAGCTGATGACTACTCAATAGTTCAGTGTGCCATGCTTTACGGCTTAGAACCGGGACTTCAACGACGTTTTGAACGTCATGGAGCATATGAGATGTTCCAGGAGTTGAAGTTAATATTTCAAGCAAATGCCCGGATTGAGAGATATGAAGTCTCCAATAAGTTCTATAGCTGCAAGATGGAAGAGAATAGTTCTGTCAGTGAGCATATACTCAGAATGTCTGGGTATAATAATCACTTGATTCAACTGGGAGTTCAACTTCCGGATGATTGCGTCATTGACAGAATTCTTCAATCACTGCCACCAAGCTACAAGAGCTTCGTGATGAACTATAACATGCAAGGGATGGATAAGACGATTCCCGAGCTCTTCGCAATGCTAAAGGCAGCGGAGGTAGAAATCAAAAAGGAGCATCAAGTGTTGATGGTCAGTAAAACCACTAGTTTCAAGAAAAAGGGCAAAGGGAAGAAGAAAGGGAACTTCAAGAAGAATAGCAAGCAAGTTGCTGTTCAGGAGAAGAAATCCAAGTCTGGACCTAAGCCTGAAACTGAGTGCTTCTACTGTAAGCAGACTGGCCACTGGAAGCGGAACTGCCCCAAGTATTTGGCGGATAAGAAGGATAGCAAGGTTAACAAAGGTATATGTGATATACATGTTATTGATGTGTACCTTACTAATACTCGCAGTAGCACCTAGGTATTTGATACTGGTTCTGTTGCTAATATTTGCAACTCAAAACAGGGGCTACGGATTAAGCGAAGTTTAGCTAAGGACGAGGTGACGATGCGCGTGGGAAATGGTTCCAAAGTCGATGTGATCGCCGTCGGCACGCTACCTCTACATCTACCTTCGGGATTAGTTTTAGACCTAAATAATTGTTATTTGGTGCCAGCGTTGAGCATGAACATTATATCTGGATCTTGTTTAATGCGAGACGGTTATTCATTTAAATCAGAGAATAATGGTTGTTCTATTTATATGAATAATATCTTTTATGGTCATGCACCCTTGAAGAGTGGTCTATTTTTATTGAATCTCGATAGTAGTGATACACATATTCATAATGTTGAAACCAAAAGATGCAGAGTTAATAATGACAGTGCAACTTATTTGTGGCACTGCCGTTTGGGTCATATCGGTGTAAAGCGCATGAAGAAACTCCATACTGATGGAATTTTGGAAACACTTGATTTTGAATCACTTGGTACTTGCGAACCGTGCCTTATGGGCAAGATGACAAAAACACCGTTCTCCGGAACTATGGAGAGAGCAAAAGATTTGTTGGAAATCATACACACAGATGTATGTGGTCCGATGAATATTGAAGCTCGTGGCGGATATCGTTATTTTCTCACCTTCACAGATGATTTGAGCAGATATGGGTATATCTACTTGATGAAACATAAGTCTGAACATTTGAAAAGTTCAAAGAATTTCAGAGTGAAGTTGAAAATCATCGTAACAAGAAAATAAAATTCCTACGATCTGATCGTGGAGGAGAATATTTGAGTTACGAGTTTGGTCTACATTTGAAACAATGCGGAATAGTTTCGCAACTCACGCCACCCGGAACACCACAGCGTAATGGTGTGTCTGAACGTCGTAATCGCACTTTACTAGATATGGTGCGATCTATGATGTCTCTTACTGATTTACCGCTATCGTTTTGGGGTTATGCTTTAGAGACGGCTGCATTCACTCTAAATAGGACACCATCGAAATCCGTTGAGACGACGCCTTATGAACTATGGTTTGGCAAGAAACCAAAGTTGTCGTATCTTAAAGTTTGGGGTTGCGATGCTTATGTGAAGAAACTTCAACCTGATAAGCTCGAACCTAAATCGGAGAAAATGTGTCTTCATAGGATACCCAAAGGAGACCGTTGGGTACACCTTCTATCACAGATCCGAAGGCAAGATATTTGTTGCTAGAAATGGATCCTTTCTAGAGAAGGAGTTTCTCTCGAAAGATGTGAGTGGGAGGAAAGTAGAACTTGATGAGGTAACCGTACCTGCTCCCTTATTGGAAAGTAGATCATCGCAGAGCTCAGTTTCTGCGACTCCTACACCAAGTAGTGAGGAAGTTAATGATAATGATCATGAAACTTCAGATCAAGTTATTACTGAACTTCGTAGGTCAACTAGATCAAGATCCGCACCAGAGTGGTACGGTAATCCTGTTCTGGAGGTCATGTTACTAGACCATGGCGAACCTACGAACTATGAAGAAGCAATGGTGAGCCCAGATTCCGCAAAATGGCTTGAAGCCATGAAATCCGAGATAGGATCCATGTATGAGAACAAAGTATGGACTTTGGTTGACTTGCCCGATGGTCGGCAAGCCATTGAAAATAAATGGATCTTCAAGAAGAAGACTGACGCTGATGGTAATGTTACTATCTATAAAGCTCGAATTGTTGCGAAAGGTTTTCGACAAGTTCAAGGGATTGACTACGATGAGACCTTCTCACCCGTAGCGATGCTTAAGTCTGTCCGAATCATGTTAGCAATTGCCGCATTTTATGATTATGAAATTTGGCAAATGGATGTCAAAACTGCGTTCCTGAATGGATTTCTGGAAGAAGAGTTGTATATGATGCAACCGGAAGGTTTTGTCGATCCAAAGGGAGCTAACAAAGTGTGCAAGCTCCAGCGATCCATTTATGGACTGGTGCAAGCCTCTCGGAGTTGGAATAAACGCTTTGATAGTGTGATCAAAGCATTTGGTTTTATACAGACTTTTGGAGAAGCCTGTATTTACAAGAAAGTGAGTGGGAGCTCGATAGCATTTCTGATATTATATGTGGATGACATATTACTGATTGGAAATGATATTGAATTTCTGGATAGCATAAAGGGATACTTGAATAAAAGTTTTTCAATGAAAGACCTCGGTGAAGCTGCATATATATTAGGCATTAAGATCTATAGAGATAGATCAAGGCGCTTAATTGGACTTTCACAAAGCACATACCTTGACAAAGTTTTGAAGAAGTTCAAAATGGATCAAGCAAAGAAAGGGTTCTTGCCTGTACTACAAGGTGTGAGATTGAGTAAGACTCAATGCCCGACCACTGCAGAAGATAGAGAGAAGATGAAAGATGTTCCCTATGCTTCAGCCATAGGCTCTATCATGTATGCAATGCTGTGTACCAGACCTGATGTGTCCCTGGCTATAAGTTTAGCAGGGAGGTACCAAAGTAATCCAGGAGTGGATCACTGGACAGCGGTCAAGAATATCCTGAAATACCTGAAAAGGACTAAGGATATGTTTCTCGTATATGGAGGTGACAAAGAGCTCATCGTAAATGGTTACATTGATGCAAGCTTTGACACTGATCCGGACGATTCGAAATCGCAAACCGGATACGTATTTGCATTGAACGGTGGAGCTGTCAGTTGGTGCAGTTCCAAGCAAAGTGTCGTGGCGGGATCTACGTGTGAAGCGGAATACATAGCTGCTTCGGAAGCAGCGAATGAAGGAGTCTGGATGAAGGAGTTCATATCCGATCTAGGTGTCATACCTAGTACATCGGGACCAATGAAAATCTTTTGTGATAATACTGGTGCAATTGCCTTAGCAAAGGAATCCAGATTTCACAAGAGAACCAAGCACATCAGAAGACGCTTCAATTCCATCCGGGATTTAGTCCAGGTGGGAGACATAGAAATTTGCAAGATACATACGGATCTGAATGTAGCAGATCCGTTGACTAAGCCTCTTCCACGAGCAAAACATGATCAGCACCAAGACTCCATGGGTGTAAGAATCATTACTATGTAATCTAGATTATTGACTCTAGTGCAAGTGGGAGACTGAAGGAAATATGCCCTAGAGGCAATAATAAAGTATTATATATTTCCTTGTATCATGATAAATGTTTATTATTCATGCTAGAATTGTATTAACCGGAAACATAATACATGTGTGAATACATAGACAAACAAAGTGTCACTAGTATGCCTCTACTTGACTAGCTCGTTAATCAAAGATGGTTATGTTTCCTAGCCATAGACATGAGTTGTTATTTGATTAACGGGATCACCTCATTAGGAGAATGACGTGATTGACATGACCCATTACGTTAGCTTAGCACCCGATCGTTTAGTATGTTGCTATTGCTTTCTTCATGACTTATACATGTTCCCATGACTATGAGATTATGCAACTCCCGTTTACCGGAGGAACACTTTGTGTGCTACCAAACGTCACAACGTAACTGGGTGATTATAAAGGTGCTCTACAGGTGTCTCCAAAGGTACTTGTTGGGTTGGCGTATTTCGAGAATAGGATTTGTCACTCCGATTGTCGGAGAGGTATCTCAGGGCCCACTCGGTAATGCACATCACTATAAGCCTTGCAAGCATTGTGACTAATGAGTTAGTTGCGGGATGATGTATTACGGAACGAGTAAAGAGACTTGCCGGTAACGAGATTGAACTAGGTATCGAGATACCGACGATCGAATCTCGGGCAAGTAACATACCGATGACAAAGGGAACAACGTATGTTGTTATGCGGTCTGACCGATAAAGATCTTCGTAGAATATGTGGGAGCCAATATGGGCATCCAGGTCCCGCTATTGGTTATTGACCGGAGAGGTGTCTCGGTCATGTCTACATAGTTCTCGAACCCAAAGGGTCCGCACGCTTAAAAGTTACGATGACAATTATATTATGAGTTTATGTGATTTGATGTACCGAAGGTTGTTCGGAGTCCCGGATGTGATCACGGACATGACGAGGAGTCTCGAAATGGTCGAGAAGTAAAGATTGATATATTGGACGACTATATTCGGACACCGGAAGTGTTCCGGAGAAGTTTCGGATTAAACCGGAGTGCCGGAGGGTTACCGGAACCCCCCGGGGAAGTATTGGGCCTTAGTGGGCCTTGAGGGGAGAGAGAGGGCAGCAGCCAGGACGTGGTGCGCCCCCTCCCAGGAGGAGTCCTAGTTGGACTAGGAGAGGGGGGCGCAGCCCCCTTTCCCTCTCCCTCTCCCTCTCTTTCCTTCCCCCCTTCTTTTCCTAGTAGGACTAGGAAAGGGGAGTCCTACTCCTACTAGGAGGAGGACTCCCCCCCTCTCCTTGGCGCGCCCATAGGCAGCCGACCTCCCCCTTGCTCCTTTATATACGGGGGCAGGGGGGCACCTCTATACACACTTGATATACGATATTTTAGCCGTGTGCGGTGCCCCCCTCCACCAGATTACACCTCGATAATACCGTCGCGAAGCTTAGGCGAAGCCCTGCGTCGGTGGAACATCATCATCGTCACCACGCCGTCATGCTGACGAAACTCTCCCTCAACACTCGGCTGGATCGGAGTTCGAGGGACGTCATCGAGCTGAACGTGTGTAGAACTTCGGAGGTGCCGTACATTCGGTACTTGATCGGTCGGATCGTGAAGACGTTCGGCTACATCAACCACGTTGTAATAACGCTTACGCTGTCGGTCTACGAGGGTACGTGGACAACACTCTCCCCTCTCGTTGCTATGCATCACCATGATCTTGCGTGTGCGTAGGAAATTTTTTGAAATTACTACGTTCCCCAACAACTAATTGGTGTAGGTGTCTCAGAAACTGGTTTCTGTGATGAACTACTTTCCAATAAGGGAGCAGGTATAGTTATCTCATCAAGTTCTACTTTCCTCCCACTCACTTCTTTCGAGAGAAACTCCTTCTCTAGAAAGGATCCATACTAAGCAACGAATGTCTTGCCTTCGGATCTGTGATAGAAGGTGTACCCAACTGTCTCCTTTGGGTATCCTATGAAGACACATTTCTCCGATTTGGGTTTGAGCTTATCAGGATGAAACTTTTTCAAATAAGCAACGCAACCCCAAATTTTAAGAAACGACAACTTTGGTTTCTTGCTAAACCTCAGTTCATAAGGCGTCGTCTCAACGGATTTTGATGGTGCCCTATTTAACGTGAATGTAGCTGTCTCTAATGTATAACCCCAAAACAATAGTGGTAAATTGGTAAGAGACATCATAGATTGCACTATATCCAATAAAGTACGTTTATGACGTTCGGACACACCATTATGCTGTGGTGTTCCAGGTGGCATAAATTTGTGAAACTATTCCACATTGTTTTAATTGAAGACCAAACTCGTAACTCAAATATTTGTCTCCGCGATCAGATCATAGAAACTTTATTTTCTTGTCACGATGATTTTCCACTTCACTCTGAAATTCTTTGAACTTTTCAAATGTTTCAGACTTATGTTTCATTAAGTAGATATACCCATATCTGCTTAAATCATCTGTGAAGGTGAGAAAATAACGATATCCGCCACGACCCTCAACATTCATCGGACCACATACATCTGTATGTATGATTTCCAACAAATCTGTTGCTCTCTCCATAGTTCCGGAGAACGGTGTTTTAGTCATCTTGCCCATGAGGCACGGTTCGCAAGTACCAAGTGATTCATAATCAAGTGGTTCCAAAAGTCCATCAGTATGGAGTTTCTTCATGCGCTTTACACCGATATGACCTAAACGGCAGTGCCACAAATAAGTTGCACTATCATTATTAACTTGGCATCTTTTGGCTTTAATATTATGAATATGTGCATCACTACGATCGAGATCCAACAAACCAATTTCGTTGGTGTGTATGACCATAGAAGGTTTTTTATTCATGTAAACAGAACAACAATTGTTCTCTAACTTAAATGAATAACCGTATTGCAATAAACATGATCAAATCATATTCATGCTCAACGCAAACACCAAATAACACTTATTTAGTTTCAACACTAATCCCGAAAGTAAGGGGAGTATGCGATGGTGATCTTTATCAACCTTGGAACCACTTCCAATACACATCGTCACTTTATCCTTAACTAGTTTCTGTTCATTATGCAACTCCCGTTTCGAGTTACTACTCTTTAGTAACTGAACCAGTATCAAATACCGAGGGGTTGCTACGAACACTAGTAAAATACAGATCAATAATCTGTATATCCAATATACCTTTGTTCACTTTGCCATCCTTCTTATCCACCAAATAGTTGGGGTAGTTCCGCTTCCAGTGACCAGTCCCTTTGCAGTAGAAGCACTTAGTCTCAGGCTTAGGACCAGAATTAGGCTTCTTCACTTGAGCAGCAACTTGCTTGCCGTTCTTGAAGTTCCCCTTCTTCCCTTTGCGCTTTTCTTGAAACTAGTGGTCTCGTCAACCATCAACACTTGATGTTTTTCTTGATTTCTACCTTCGTCGATTTCAGCATCACGAAGAGCTCGGGAATTACTTTCGTCATCCCTTGCATACTATAGTTCATCACGAAGTTCTACTAACTTGGTCATGGTGACTAGAGAATTCTGTCAATCACTATTTTATCTGGAAGATTAACTCCCACTTGATTCAAGCGATTGTAGTACCCAGACAATCTGAGCACATGCTCACTAGTTGAGCGATTCTCCTCCATCTTTTAGCTATAGAACTTGTTGGAGACTTCATATCTCTCAACTCGGGTATTTGCTTGAAATATTAACTTCAACTCCTGGAACATCTCATATGGTCCATGACGTTCAAATCGTCTTTGAAGTCCCGATTCTAAGACGTTTAAGCATGGTGCACTAAACTATCAAGTAGTTATCATATTGAGCTAGCCAAACGTTCATAACGTCTGCATCTGCTCCTGCAATAGGTCTGTCACCTAGCGGTGCATCAAGGACATAATTCTTCTGTGCAGCAATGAGGATAATCCTCAGATCACGGATCCAATCCGCATCTTTGCTACTAACATCTTTCAACATAATTTTTCTCTAGGAACATATCAAAAATAAACACAGGGAAGCAACAACGCGAGCTATTGATCTACAACATAATTTGCAAAATACTATCAGGACTAAGTTCATGATAAATTTAAGTTCAATTAATCATATTACTTAAGAACTCCCACTTAGATAGACATCCCTCTAATCCTCTAAGTGATCATGTGATCCATATCAACTAAACCATGTCCGATCATCACGTGAGATGGAGTAGTTTCAACGGTGAACATCACTATGTTGATCATATCTACTATATGATTCACGCTCGACCTTTCGGTCTCCGTGTTCCGAGGCCATATCTGTTATATGCTAGGCTCGTCAAGTTTAACCTGAGTATTCCGCATGTGCAACTGTTTTGCACCCGTTGTATTTGAACGTAGAGCCTATCACACCCGATCATCACGTGGTGTCTCAGCACGAAGAACTTTTGCAACGGTGCATACTCAGGGAGAACACTTATACTTTGATAATTTAGTGAAGGATCATCTTATAATGCTACCGTCAAACAAAGCAAGATAAGATGCATAAAGGATTAACATCACATGCAATCAATATAAGTGATATGATATGGCCATCATCATCTTGTGCTTGTGATCTCCATCTCCGAAGCACCGTCATGATCACCATCGTCACCGGCGCGACACCTTGATCTCCATCGTAGCATCGTTGTCGTCTCGCCAACTTATTGCTTTTACGACTATCGCTACCGCTTAGTGATAAAGTAAAACTATTACATGGCGATTGCATCTCATACAATAAAGCGACAACCATATGGCTCCTGCCAGTTGCCGATAACTCGGTTACAAAACATGATCATCTCATACAACACATTATATCACATCATGTCTTGACCATATCACATCACAACATGCCCTGCAAAAACAAGTTAGACGTCCTCTACTTTGTTGTTGCATATTTTACGTGGCTGCTACGGGCTTAGCAAGAGCCGTTCTTACCTACGCATCAAAACCACAACGATAGTTTGTCAAGTTGGTGCTGTTTTAACCTTCGCAAGGACCGGGCGTAGCCACACTCGGTTCAACTAAAGTGAGAGAGACAGACACCCGCCAGTCACCTTTAAGCAACGAGTGCTCCGAACGGTGAAACCAGTCTCGCGTAAGCGTACGCGTAATGTCGGTCCGGGCCGCTTCATCTCACAATACCGCTGAATCAAAGTATGACATGCTGGTAAGCAGTATGACTTATATCGCCCACAACTCACTTGTGTTCTACTCGTGCATAGCATCAACACATAAAACCAGGCTCGGATGCCACTGTTGGGGAACGTAGTAATTTCAAAAAAATTCCTACGCACACGCAAGATCATGGTGATGCATAACAACGAGAGGGGAGAGTGTTGTCCACGTACCCTCGTAGACTGACAGCGAAAGCGTTATCACAACGTAGTTGATGTAGTCGTACGTCTTCACGATCCGACCGATCAAGTACCGAACGTACGGCACCTCCGAGTTCTACACACGTACAGCTCGATGACGTCCCTGGAACTCCGATCCAGCCGAGTGTTGAGGGAGAGTTTCGTCAGCACGACGGCGTGGTGACGATGATGATGTTCCACCGACGCAGGGCTTCGCCTAAGCTCCGCAACGGTATTATCGAGGTGTAATATGGTGGAGGGGGGCACCGCACACGGCTATGAGATCTCAAGGATCAATTGTTGTGTCTCTGGGGTGCCCCCCTGCCCCCGTATATAAAGGAGCAAGGGGGAGGCAGCCGGCCAAAGGGAGAGGCGCGCCAAAAGAGGGGGAGTCCTACTCCCACCGGGAGTAGGACTCCTCCTTTCCTTGTGGGAATAGGAGAAGGGAAGGGGAAAGGAGAAAGAAGGAAGGGTGCGCCCCCCTTCCCTAGTCCAATTCGGACCAGACCATGGGGAGGGGTGCGGCCACCTTTTGAGGCCTTTCTCTCCTTTCCCGTATGGCCCATTAAGGCCCAATACGAATTCCCGTAACTCTCCGGTACTCCGAAAAATACCTGGATCACTCGGAACCTTTCCGAAGTCCGAATATAGTCGTCCAATATATCGATCTTTACGTCTCGGCCATTTGGAGACTCCTCGTCATGTCCCCGATCTCATCCGGGACTCCGAACTCCTTCGGTACATCAACATACATAAACTCATAATAAAACTGTTATCGTAACTTTAAGCATGCGGACCCTACGGGTTCGAGAACTATGTAGACATGACCGAGACACGTCTCCGGTCAATAACCAATAGCGGGACCTGGATGCCCATATTGGCTCCCACATATTCTACGAAGATCTTTATCGGTCAGACCGCATAACAACATACGTTGTTCCCTTTGTCACCGGTATGTTACTTGCCCGAGATTTGATCGTCGGTATCTCGATACCTAGTTCAATCTCGTTACCGGCAAGTCTCTTTACTCGTTCCGTAACAGATCATCCCGCAACTAACTCATTAGTCACAATGCTTGCAAGGCTTATAGTGATGTGCATTACCGAGTGGGCCCAGAGATACCTCTCCGACAATTGGAGTGACAAATCCTAATCTCGAAATACGCCAACCCAACAAGTACCTTCGGAGACACCTGTAGAGCACCTTTATAATAACCCAGTTACGTTGTGACGTTTGGTAGCACACAAAGTGTTCCTCCGGTAAACGGGAGTTGCATAATCTCATAGTCATAGGAACATGTATAAGTCATGAAGAAAGCAATAGCAACATACTAAACGATCGAGTGCTAAGCTAACGGAATGGGTCAAGTCAATCACATCATTCTCCTAATGGTGTGATCCCATTAATCAAATGACAACTCATGTCAATGGCTAGGAAACATAACCATCTTTGATCAACGAGCTAGTCAAGTAGAGGCATACTAGTGACACTCTGTTTGTCTATGTATTCACACATGTATCAAGTTTCCGGTTAATACAATTCTAGCATGAATAATAAACATTTATCATGATATAAGGAAATAAATAATAACTTTATTATTGCCTCTAGGGCATATTTCCTTCACCCACTCGGGGGCTTAGCTGTAGTCCAGTACTCGCCTAAGTTTGAAAAATCCTACGGAGTGGTGAGCAACCCTCCCACTCGGGGGCTTAGCTGCAGTCCAGTACTCGCCTAAGTTTGAAAAATCCTACCGAGTGCTGAGCAACCCTCCCACTAAGGGGCTTAGCTGCAGTCCACTACTCGCCTAAGTTTGAAAAATCCTACCGAGTGGTGAGCAACCCTCCCACTCGGAGGCTTAGCTGCAGTCCAGTACTCGCCTAAGTTTGAAAAATCCTACCGAGTGGTGAGCAACCCTCCCACTCGAGGGCTTAGCTGCAGTCCAGTACTCGCCTAAGTTTGAAACCCATCCCTATCTGCAAGGACAACGAGGTGCAGGTCGACTGAAACCTTCTCCTTCGGAGTTGCGTCACAAGTACAACGTATGCTCCATCCCTATCCGCAAGGACGACGAGGTACGGGTCGACTGGAACCTTCTCCTTTGGAGCTGCGCCACAAGTACAACGTGCGCTCCATCCCTATCCGCAAGGACGACGAGGTACAGGTCGACTAAAACCTTCTCCTTCAGAGCCGCGCCACAAGTACAACGTGCGCTCCATCCCTATCCGCAAGGACGACGAGGTGCAGGTCGACTGCAACCTTCTCCTCGGAGTTGCGCCGTAAGTACAATAGCTGCATCTCAAGTACAAAGATTATTCCAATTGAAAAGCAAATTCCACTCGAAGGCAAACACAGGCATATTCAGAGATAAACCAAGTTCAGATAAATCCTGAAGTTCCGGACGTCGGATCAAAAGTATTCGAGCATCAAGCCCAAAGAAGTTTAACGATTACACAATCACTCGGCATTCCGAGGCAAATAAAAGTGGAGCATAATGTTTCTCGGTCACGCGTCAGGAGAAGGACTGGCTGGGTCGCAGAAACTGTCAAGGTCTATGCTGTCTGCAATGCGAGTGGCAGCTTCAAGGAAAGTGTCCATGAAGGATTGGAAGGTGTGCCTCTTTGTGTTTGCAACCTTGAGCTCCGCCAGCTTGTCTTCTTTGACGTCTTTGCAGTGCACTCGGACCAAGGACAACGCGACATCAGTGCCACAGCGAGCAGATGACTTCTTCCACTCTTGCACTCGGTCAGGTATTTGATTCAGTCGAGCCATCAGAGACTCGAGGTCTTGAGGCAGTTCCTCCTGAGGCCAGAGTTCAGTATCAACCCGAGTCATCGCTGCTTTCAGGAGAGCAAGATAAGCAATTGCGCTGTCCATGCGAGATTCCAACTGCAGCACATTCATCGCAACATCATCCTTGACTGGACAGTTTATGGGATCGAGACCCGTCTCGACCCACCCAGTTTCCGCTTCAAAGTCTTGGCAAAGCTCTACACAGTTGAGTAAATGGTGAGTCGATGATATAATCAAGCTTGACAGTCGACCGAAATAAGTCAGTCAATCATCAGTACCTTCAAGTTTTAGGACCAGCTTTGCAGCAAGCTGGCCCAGATAAGACTCCAACTCGCCCTTCTTGGCCTTGAGGCTCCCAAGCTCGTCAGTCAGCCTGTCCTTGTCTTTCTTCAGTCGCTCGACCTCCCGATTGGCGTCCGAAACAGCAGTCTTCAATTTGGAGTTCTCCTCTTCTAACTTGCCAAATGAAGAAAGCTTCTTGTCAGCAAGCGTCGTTTTCTCTCGCGCTTCCTTCTTTGCGGCAGCAAGATCCAGATCCTTCTTCTCTAAAGCCTGCTTCATTTTCTCTAAAGAAATAACATTCTTCAGACGGGCTTGGAGTTGACGGTTTTCACTACATACATCTGCTCGAGTGGAGTCAATCGGTTCAAAAAATGGAAAGGAAAAGTGCCAGCAGTGAGATAGACAGTTGATGATTGGTTACCTCCCATGGAAGCTACTTCATCACGAGCAGTCTTGAGATTCTTCTTGGCCAATTCCAGATCAAGGTTGAGGCTGATTTGCTACTTGTTCATTGTAGAAAGCTGAGCCCCAAGATCACAAGATTTCTGCAGTATAAGCCATATCAGTTGACTGAGATAAAAAGACATCACGGTGATAGCTACTCTAAGACTACCACCGAATCAAACATTCAACGGCAGTCTCGGGGACTACACCCAGTGGGTGCACTTAGCGTGCCCCCACTGGTTTGAATAAACACTCGACATGGTCTGCCCAGCGCGAGAGTAAAAAAAGTTCTCAGACCATAGTCGAATGCCCGCAGTCAACCACGGTCTCGGGGACTACACCCAGTGGGTGCACTTAGCGTGCCCCCACTGGTTCCGGTTCCACTCGACCTGGCCCGCCCAGGCCGAGTGAGAAAATTCAGATTCTCAGACCACAGTCGACTGCCCACAGTCAACTATGGTCTCGGGGACTACACGCAGTGGGTGCACTCAGCGTGCCCCCACTAGTTCAAAGACTCAATCGACTTAATCCAAGTTGACTCAAATAGACTTGTGCAACTTTAAAACAGTCACACCCCAGTGGGTGATCGGATGAGAAATAAGATCAGTCGGAAATCAACTAACCTGGACATTGGTCTGCAGAGCAGCGCTGGCGTTGAAGGCCACCTGACTGGCCTCGTGCACCACTTTCATCTGCCCCATCACAAGATTCAACTGAAGAAGAGCTTCCTTGGCGGCACTCGGTGGGTCGTCTGGAGTTTGATACGCAGTGAAAAGCGATGATGGCAGAGAAGTCGAAACAGCCGCTGGGTCTGATGCGTGGAGTTGTAATGGAGCAGCAGGGGTCTGAGCAGTTGATCCTGATGGGCAGTCGACAGCGGGATAGAGAAAGTGACGTTGGTGCGAGCCGGATCTGTCGATCGCTCGACCGTCGTCCCAGGCATCAGTGTCGACTGAGGAACCTGAACCTCGGGCGCTTTCCCGCTCAGTCCCTTGTCCCTCCTCCTCCTTTCCCTCAGGGGCACTTCTTCTTCATCGTACGGGAGCACAACAACGTCCCATGGTGCTGCAACAAACAGAGAAAGTCAAAGAGATAGCTGACAAACAATCCAGTCGTCCAAATAAATTCGAGTCGGGCAGACTTACTGGCTTTGGAGGTAGCTGCGTCGTTGGATTCCTCGTCGTCTGGGGTCTTGTCGATATCCATATCAGTCGTAGCCGAGGCAGGGCTGTAAAGGTTCATCATCCACTCGGTCAGTACAAGAGAATCGGTCAGAACAAGAAAATACGGGGAGAACATTTACCCAGAAGCAACAGGAACGTCCATCTTGATTCTAGGCAAGGTCTTCCGAGCCTTCGAAGGATTGATCTTGGGCTGCTTGGTGACCTTCTCAGCCAATTCTGGAGTCGAAGACCGAGCGCTCTTTTGAGATGGAGCACTCGAGGCCACAGCCTTGCCGCTCCTGCCCGCGGGATCATGGTGCTGCTTGGATCGACGTTCGGAACGAGGTGGTGAGTCGGCTACCTCCTCGTCGTCCGACTCATCGCTCTCATCTTCATCATCGTCGGCTGGTGACTCCCACTCATCGCTCTCCTCCGCGCTGTCCTCTCCTTCATGGTCCTGCTCCAGAACTTTTTCGCCATTGGGCATTGAGTACATCTCTGTATAAATCTGCAAAACAAGGAGCCGAGTGGAAATCAGTCGGATCAACAAACAGTCAGAAAACACATCCAAATTCAATCAGTTGTAGTGGCCAAACCTTGTCTAGCTGGTTGCTGTCGCTGAAAGGTTTGACTCTCCTGGCGCCCCTGGGGTTGTCCTTGTTCCCGGTGATGCCCCTCAGCCACTCGGCCACTGTTTTGGCCGTCACCTCCTCCGGATGAACCCGAGCGGTATCACCAGCCCGGGAGTACATCCACATGGAGTGGTCACGAGCTTGGAGTGGTTGAATGCGCCGACTGAGGAACACCTCCAGCAGATCCATGCCGGTGACACCTTGGTTGATCAGTTGAACTACTCTCTCGACCAACATGCCCATCTCCGCCTTCTCCGCGGCGGTCACTTTCAACGAAGATGGAGTTTGAACACGATCAAAAGAGAAAGGGGGAAGTCCAGTCGACTGGCCTGGGGTCACGATATCCTAGCAATAGAACCAGGTCGATTGCCAGCCCCTGACCGACTCAGGAAGAGTCGTCGAAGGGAAGGAACTCCTCTTCCTCTTCTGAATTCCCAGACCCCCACACATCTGGATAACATGGGTTTTCTCGTCGTTTGAGTTCGCTTTCTTCACTGTTTGGGAGTGGATGGTGAAAATGTGCTTGAAAAGACCCCAGTGTGGTTGACACCCCAGGAAATTCTCGCACATGGACAGGAATGCGGCAAGGTATGTGATGGTGTTGGGAGTGAAATGATGGAGTTGAGCCCTGAAGAAATTCAAGAAACCTCGAAAGAAGGGGTGTGGAGGAAGCGAGAAGCCGCGGTCGACATGAGTGGCGAGCAGGACACACTCACCCGGTCGCGGCTGTGGCTCCGTTTCCCCCTCCGGAAACCGCGTGGACTCATGGACGATCAACCCTAACTCGGCCATATCGTCCAAGTCTTCCTGCCGAAGTGAGGATCGAATCCAATCTCCCTGGATCCAACCCGACGGCAGCCCCGAGCGCGACGAAGATCCCCGATTCGTCTTCTTGCTCTTCGCCGCCCCCGTCGCCTTCTTCGCGCGTTCCAGCGCCGCCGTTTTCTCCTTCCCCATGGCAGCGGAGCGGCAGCGTCGAGAGTGGAGAAGCAAAACGAGGTAAAGGAGCAAGAGGAAGAAGAAGGAGAATGGGCACACACAGTGCGGACGCCTCGGCCTCGCCGCTTTTAAAGGCCTACTTTCGAGTGGCTGACGCGTGGGCCCGGACTATCCTGTCAAATCCCTTAACAGTCGCACACGGGATACGTGGCGAAAAAGGTGGCGCGGGAATCGAAATGTCCTACTTATCTACTCCGCTTACCACGGCGCGCTCCGCCTGGCGCGCTTCCACCAAAATTTCGAATCCCGCGAAATCCGGGATCCTCTACAACCGATCACGCCAAAGATTCCATGTCAAGGATAACACTCGATGGATGATGTTATAAAAACCAGTCGGTCATTTCTGAATCGATCAAGGCGACTGAAACAAAGCCGAAGTTCCAACAACTGGCATCATTTCGAGATGAAGCAAGAGTCAAAGCAAGGTCAACTTCAACCTTCTTTTCACTCGGACCTCGATCCATTCGGGGGCTAATGATGAGGACATAGACCTGGGGTAGGGTAATAGGCCTGACCTATACGTCCTACCTAAGGTCCCTGTCCTAGAAGCAAAGAGGTTCAAAGAGTAAAAAGAGGGGACCCAAGGAAGGTGTCGAGTGCAATCCACTCGACCTACCATTCACTCGGAAACTCCCTCTATTTAGGTCACTCGACCACTAAACCACTCGACGTGCAGAAGACCTAATGCCACTCCGCGCAGCAACGGTCGGACATTTACCCTTAGACTTAATAGTCATTTATAGCGCTTTACTACGGACGTTACCTGTAACGCTCCTTCTTTATGAACATTGAACCCTGTGTAACGGAGGGGAGCTGGGGTCCTGGCACACTCTATATAAGCCACCCCCTCCTCTGGGACAAGGGTTCGCACCCCCTGTAACACACACGCATATAATCCAGTCGACCGCCTCCGGGCTCCGAGACGTAGGGCTGTTACTTCCTCCGAGAAGGGCCCGAACTCGTAAACTCGTGCGTACAGCTTCTCCATAGCTAGGATCTTGCCTCTACATCCCTACCCCCCTATTCTACTGTCAGACTTAGAACCACGACGGCGGCGATCTCCCGTGTTCTACTTCTCCTTGATGATGACGGAGGGAGCGGATGTGCTGGATGCCACGTCGCTGACCTCCACCGGCAGGGCGTAGTCACGGGCACTTTGACGACGGATGGCGCGAGCAATAGCAACACGGGAGGAGCGATGTGACCCGGCATCGTCGATGGTAGGCACAATGCCTGTTCCGCCATGGTCCACCATGTGCCGGCCTGGAGCAACACGTCACTCCTCGGTGAGCTGGCTTGGAGCTGTGAATTGCTGAACGGCACGCTGGCTTGGAGCTTCTGCCTCCATGAGCTGCCTGCAGCCGCCTGGACCGTCGATGGAGGCAGAGCAGAGAGTTGTCTGGCTCATATCCGGCGGGCTCGATGGCCACCTAGCCAGCTTGTATGACGGAGAACTCGGCTTCCTGCTCGCCAGATGTGATGAGCTTGTGGAGAAAATGATGTGCAAGGAGATGGGAGCGCAGTGTGCTGCGATTTTTCCCTGCATCTGGCATCATTTAAATAGCGGGAGGGGGCTGGAGCCAACTGCATTGTGTTCAATGACGGGTGGTGTAACGCCCACGATGCGGCTATATCTCCCACGTGTCGAGGCACGACTTAGAGGCATAACCGCATAGTGGTTTTGTCGCAAGAAGGGTCATCTTCACACAATCCCATGTAATGAACAAGAATGGGATAAAGAGTTGGCTTACAATCGCCACTTCACACAATACATAAATATCATCATACATCATCCAAAATACAATCATATAGACCGACTACGGTCAAAATCCAGATGAAAATAAGACAACCCCAAATGCTAGATCCCCGATCGTCCCAACTGGGCTCCACTACTGATCATCAGGAAAAGACACATAGTAACGACCACGTTCCTCGTCGAACTCCCACTTGAGATCGACGCCATCGTCTGCACTGGCATCGTCGGCACCTGCAACTGTTTTGGTAGAATCTGTGAGTCACGGGGACTCAGCAATCTCACACCCGCGAGATCAAGACTATTTAAGCTTATAGGAAAGGGAGGTGCAATGAGGTGGAGCTGCAGCGGCAAAAGCATATATGGTGGCTAACTTGCGCAAATGAGAGCGAGATGAGAAGCAATGGAACGGATGTCATCTAGCAATGACCAAGAAGAGGTCCTGAACACCTACTTACATCATACATAACACAGACCGTGTTCACTTCCCGGACTCCGCCGAGAAGAGACCATCACGGCTACACACGCAGTTGATGTATTTTAATTGGGTCAAGTGACAAGTTATCTACAACCGGACATTAACAAATTCCCATCTGCCTCATAACCGCGGGCACGGCTTTCGAAAGATAATAACCTGCAGGGGTGTCCCAACTTAGCCCATCATAAGCTCTCACGGTCAACGAAGGATAAACCTTCTCCCGGAAAAACTCGATCAGTCTCGGAATCCCGGTTTACAAGACATCTCGACAATGGTAAAACAAGACCAGCAAAGCCGCCCGAATGTGCCGACAAATCCCGATAGGAGCTGCACATATCTCGTTCTCAGGGCACACCGGATTGTCCAAGCTTCCGATAGGCCAGTCCAGAGTTGCCCCTGGTGGCCACCGGCGACTGACGGTTTGGACCAATACTCAGAGGAGCACTGGCCCGGGGGTTTAAAATAAAGATGACCCTCGGGCTCTAGAAAACCCGGGGGAAAAAGGTATAGGTCGCAAATGGTAAAACCAAGGTTGGGCCTTGCTGGAGGAGTTTTATTCAAGGCGAACTATCAAGGGGGTCCCATAAATCACCCGACCGCGTAAGGAACGCAAACTCAAGGAACATAATCCCGGTATAACAGTAACTAGGGCGGCAAGAGTGGAACAAAACACCAGGCATAAGGTCGAGCCTTCCACCCTTTACCAAAATATATAGATGCATTAATTAAATAAGAGATAGTGTGATATCCCAACATGTCCATGTTCCGACATGGAACAAACTTCAACTTCACCTGCAACTAGCAACGCTATAAGAGGGGCTGAGCAAAAGCGGTAACATAGCCAAACAACGGTTTGCTAGGAAAAAATGGTTAGGGGCTAACATGGCTGAAATAGGAGACATGATATAGCAAGTCATAGGTAGCGAGCATGGCAATAGAGCGAACAACTAGCATAGCAAAGATAGAAGTGATTTCGAGGGGTGGTCATCTTGCCTGCAAGATTCTCAGAGTTGCCGAAAGCTTGATCCTCGTAAGCGTACTCGACAGGTTCCTCGTTCACGAACTCGTCTCCCGGCTCTACCCAAGACAAGAACACAAACAAACGGAACCACAATCAACAACGAGAAATGCACAAGCAACATGATGCAAGACATGTATGATATGCGAGATATGATATGCGATGCATATGCGTGCTCTGGAAGGAAAAAGATGAATATGGCAGTAACTTGGCAAACCAAGCATGCCACTGGAAAGATGAGATGATTTCGGTCGAAATAGATATAAAGATCACCGGAATCGGATGCACGGTTTGCAAATGGCAAGCAAAACAAGAATGACACGAATCTGCGATAAACAGCAAGATAACACTTAAAATGCAACAAGTAACAAAGCTACAGCACCCCAACATAGCAACAAAGCACATGGCAGTAATCTACAGGAGATGCTTGACAAATGATGAACACTGAGCTATGGCTAGTTCACAACATATCAAGCTCAAACAAGCATGGCAAAAGTGCAAAAGATTACAGGTTCACAGACTGTGAAAAACTGGACATGGCAGAAATCAGCATCAGGTAGCAATGTTCAGAGCATGAAATCAACATGCTACAGGAACTTAATATAGCAAAACAAGGCATGGTAGTGTTCTACTAAATGCACTTGACAAAAGTCCCTTACTGACCATAAGCCAAAAAGGACCAGAAGACATGATGGCAAGCATGTAAACATAGCAAGTTTCGTTATCAGGTTCCAGACTTAGCAGAAAACAGAGCATGGCAGAAATATTAATATGTAGGCCTCTTTGTGAGCTTGATGCACTCACTACAGAGCAATACATGAAAAACCAAGCATACCTACAGCAAGATGGCATGTTTATGAAGCTATCCATGGCAAGAACAATTGCATAGCATGTAGGGATCAACTACAATAAGCTTGGCAAAAATGCATATCATGTTAAGACTCTGCCAGAAATATTTTATAGCAAAAGTAGAGCAAGATTGAGTCATTCTATGTCACTTTAAAATTGCAAACAATTGCAGGAATAGATCAATTACAATTATAGATACAAAACATCCTTACTGAACATCTCCAAAATATGCATGGATCTCTCTGTAGCATCAAGTTTACATGGCAACAAAATTACAGCAGACAAAGACTTAGAGAAATCACTAAGTCCCTGAAATCAGAAATATTACGGGGCCTACTTTGCATGCTTGTGCTAGTCACCACAAAAATCAAAAAAATACATGGACTACACCACTGGAAAGATGGCATGGCATACGTCAAAACAAATGTAGAGCTCATGCTCAAAAGATGCACAGATTAAATGATACAAAAATGACAAATCTCCAAGTTTTGACAAGAACCAGAGATTAACAGCAACTAGCCCTCTTCCAACGAAGATTTGGGCATCAAGATGACCTCTTATGAACATGGTGCAATTGAACAAAATGAAGAGCATCACGAGTCGAACAATTTGACATATTATACGCGTGAATCAGAGCTACATGCAAGAAGTTATCGCATCTCGAACAGGAGCACATGCTGAGATAAATTGAGGACTTAGAAGAAAAAGAGGGCTCGGGGAAAAAGTCAACCTACGGGCACGGCGATCCAGATCTGGCCGGGGGTCGTGGAACTCGGGCCGGCCGGAGCTCCGGCGAGGTGGGTCGACGGCGGAGCTTGGCACCGGCGGCGGGCGGCGCTAGGTGGAGGAGGAGGCGACCGGAGGGGCGAGGAGGCGGCGGCCTCGGGAGGCGCGACGGCCGGCGGCGGAGTTGCTCGCGGCGGCGGAGTTAGCGGGACCGGCCGGCGCCGGCGAGGGCAGGCGGCGAGGGCGGCGAACCACGGGCGCGGGCAGGCGCCCCGGGCGGCGGCGGAGGGATTCGGGCCGCGGGGGCCGGCGGGCCGGCGGCGCGGGGACGGCGCGGGGCCACGTGGCGCTCAACGACTGGCTCGGGGGCGGCGGCTGAGTGCGGCGGACATGTCCGGGCGGCGGCAGCTTCGTCCGGAGGCGCGAGAAGGGGGAAGGCTAGGGTTTAGACTGCGTTTGTAAATCGGGATGCCCACACATTTATAGGTAGAGGGAGCTAGGAGGCTCCAAATGAGGTGCGGTTTTCGCCCACACGATCGTGATCGAACGACCTAGAGCATGGAAGAGAGTTTGGTGGGTTTTGGGCTGGTTTTAGAGGGGGTTTTTGCTGGACACTCAAATGGACTTTGCGGATGACCGGTTAACCGTTGGAGTACCAAACGACCTCCAAATGGAACGAAACTTGACCGGTAGTCTCCGGGTGGTATATTAAGACCACTTGACAAGCCTCGGTCCATTCCGAGAAAGTTTGACACACGCACATGAAAGAAAACTCGAGGGATGCACCGGAGGAGATAGGAGCGCCGGATTGAAAAACGGACAACGGGGAAAATGCTCGGATGCATTAGACGAACACATATGCGAATGCAATGCACATGATGACATGATATGAAAATGCATGACATGACAAAATACAAAACGAAAGACAAAACCCGACAACGGAGGGAAAACATATCACATAGCCGGAAATGGCAAGAGTCGGAGTTACAAATATGGCAAGTTACATGCGGGGTGTTACAACACTCCACCACTACGAGAGGATCTCGTCCCGAGATCTAGGACTGAAAGAACTCCGGATAGTCGGAACGGAGATGGTCCTCGCGTTCCCAGGTGGCTTCCCGGTCGGAATGGTGCGACCACTTCACTTTTAGGAATTTGATAGACTTGTTGCGAGTCTTGCGCTCAGTTTCTTCAAGAATAGCAACTGGGTGCTCATGATAAGACAAATCTTCTTGAAGGTCAAACTCTTCGAAGTCGATAGTGCGCTCAGGCGTCTTGAAGCACTTGCGGAGCTGTGACACGTGGAACACATCGTGCATGTTCGTGAAGTTGGAAGGAAGATCAAGTTGATAGGCGAGGTCGCCTCTTTTGCCAATGATCTTGAAAGGACCCACGTATCTAGGGGCAAGCTTCCCTTTGATACCGAAGCAACGAGTGCCTTTCATTGGAGAGACGCGGAGGTAGACATGGTCTCCGATCTCGAAAGCCAAATCACGATGCTTACTATCATAGTAGCTCTTCTGACGCGATTGCGCGGCTTTGAGATTATCACGGATGACTTTACACATTTCTTCAGCTTCAGTGATTAAGTCATTGCCAAGAAGTTGGCATTCACCAGTCTCTGACCAATTGAGAGGAGTACGGCACTTTCTGCCATATAGAATCTCGAATGGGGCTTTGCCCGAACTCGCTTGGAAGCTGTTGTTGTAGGAGAATTCAGCATATGGAAGACAATCTTCCCATTTCATGCCAAAGGAAATGACACAAGCCCTGAGCATATCTTCAAGAATTTGATTGACTCGCTCGACTTGGCCACTAGTTTGAGGATGGAAAGCTGTGCTGAAGCGAATGTTTGTGCCCATGGCCTTCTGGAAGGAGTCCCAGAACTTAGAGGTGAAGATGCTTCCACGATCTGAAGAAATCAATTGTGGAATGCCGTGCAAGGAGACAATTCTGGAGGTGTAGACCTCTGCCAGCTGAGCTGCTGTGATGGATTCTTTGATTGGAAGGAAATGAGCCACTTTAGAGAGCTTGTCGATGACAACGAAGATAGCGTCATTTCCGCGCTTGGACTTTGGAAATCCAGTCACGAAGTCCATTTCGATATGATCAAACTTCCATTCTGGGATAGCAAGAGGTTGGAGGAGACCAGCTGGTCGTTGGTGTTCTGCTTTCACTCTTCGGCAGACATCACATTCATTCACGAATTGAGCAATTTCTCGCTTCATTCGAGTCCACCAATACGACTGCTTGAGATCATGATACATCTTCGTACTTCTAGGATGAATGGAAAGGAGAGAATTGTGCGCTTCGTTCATTATGAATTTCCTTAGATCACCTTTCGGAACCACAATCCGGTCCTCGAAGAACAAAGTGTCTCTGTCATCAATGCGATAGCACTTGTATTTGGAAAGACCCTTGTCGATACCACGTTTCACCTTCTTCACCATGGCATCAAGGAGTTGTGCCTCACGAATTTGATCTTCCAAAGTAGGAGATACTATGAGGTTGGCAAGAACGCCTTGAGGAACAACTTGGAGATTCAGCTTGCGGAAAGCTTCACAAAGATCCGGTTGGAATGGCTTGAGAATTAAGCTGTTGCAATAAGCTTTCCTGCTTAAAGCATCTGCAATGACATTTGCTTTGCCTGGAGTATATTCGATACTCGGATTGTACTCTTGAATCATTTCGACCCATCGAGTCTGCCTGAGGTTGAGGTTGGGCTGAGTGAAGATATACTTGAGACTCTTGTGCAGTGAAAATGTCCACTTGTCTTCCCAACAAGAGATGTCTCCACGTAACCAAAGCATGGACAACTGCCGCCAACTCAAGATCGTGAGTGGGGTAGTTCTTCTCGTTGGGCTTCAACTGCCGAGAGGTATAAGCCACAACTTTCTTCTCTTGCATTAACACAGCACCGAGACCTTGGAGAGAAGCATCACAGAAAACTTCATACGGCTTGGATTCATCAGGAGGAGTCAAGACAGGAGCTGTGACTAGTTTCTGTTTGAGAGTGTTGAAAGCGACGTCACACTCAGGAGACCAGACATACTTCACATGCTTCTGTAGGAGGTTGGAAAGAGGCTTTGCAATCTTGGAGAAATTCTCAACGAATCTCCGGCAATAGCTTGCAAGACCCAGAAAACTGCGGAGCTGCTTGACATTTTGAGGAGGTTCCCAATCCAGAACTGCGGACACCTTCTCGGGGTTAACAGCGATGCCTTTGGCAGAGATGATGTGACCAAGGAAAAGAACTTCATTGAGCCAAAACTCACATTTGGAGAACTTCGCATAGAATTGATACTCTCTGAGCTTGTCGAGCACCAATCGCAAATGTTTGGCATGATCCTCCTTATTCTTGGAGAAGACCAAGATATCATCGAGATACACCAGAACGAATTCATTGGTATAGGGGTTGAAGATGAAATTCATCATCCGAGAGAACACTGGAGGAGCATTGACAAGGCCGAAAGACACGACAGTATATTCATAAGAACCAAAGCTTGTTCTGAATGCTGTCTTGGGAATATCTTCTTCACGAATGCGAATCTGATGATAACCCATACGAAGGTCAAGCTTCGAGAATACTTTAGCGCCTTTGAGTTGCTCAAATAGCTCATTGATGTTGGGAAGTGGATACTTGTTCTTGATTGTCTTCTTGTTCAATGGACGGTAGTCGACACAAAGTCGGTCCGTGCCATCCTTCTTCTTGACAAAAAGAACACCACATCCCCATGGAGAAGAACTCGGTCTGATCAAACCCAGACGTTCTTGTTCATCGAGCTGCTTCTTTAATTCCTTCAGCTCGTTAGGTCCAAGCTTGTATGGACGCTTGCAAACGGGTACAGTACCAGGCTCTAGTTCGATAACGAACTCAACTGGCCGGTGCGGAGGCATACCCGGAAGCTCTTCTGGAAAGACATCTTGATACTCGCAAACGACTGGAATTTGAGAGATGGCATCCAATTTGCCCTTCTCATTGAGAGAGAAAAACCGAATGGTTTCATCACGAGCAGCAAAAATAATCACATCCTCAGACGAGTGTGTCAATTGAATTTCCCTGGCAGCGCAATCAAGTTGAGCCTTGTTCTTAGAAAGCCAGTCCATCCCGAGAATAAGATCAATATCCGAGTCACCAAGAACAATTAGAGAAGACTGAAATCTATAGTCGCCCATCTTGATGGTAACATTCGGAACCATGAAACTTGCATTCATGCATTTGCCCGGAGAGACAACTGCTAACGGCCTAGGCAATCCTTGGAAATGCAATTCATGCTTGGATGCAAAAGGTCTTGATATGAAACAAAGTGATGCACCAGTATCAAAAAGAACTTTTGCAGGAATATCATTAACAGGAAGATTACCCATTATCACATCAGTAGATTCCTCCGCTTGAGCTGCATTCATCATGTTCACCTTTGCAAACTTCGGATTATGCTTGACCACTGCATTGCTGGAAGATCTGACAGGAGGAGGAGGAGGAAGACGCCTCTGGTTGAAGCACTTGTTAGCATAGTGACCTTTCTGTTGACATTTGTTGCAAGTCACCTCTGAGAGTGGACGGTGATAAGGAGCATTGGACTTTGGAGCTTGATTCTGAGACTTGTTCTGATAGCCAGAGTTGGAAGAGTTTGAAGAACCATGGCCACCTTTGTTCTTCTGCTGGTAAGGCTGACGAAACGGAGGAGGAGGAGGCAACCAGAACTTCTGTTGCTTAGCTGTCACAAGTGAGGAAGAAGAAGACTGAACTGCGTCTCTGACTCTCTTCTTAGAAGCCTCACACTTGAGCTGAGCAGCCTCTTGCTTCAGTGCCATATTGTAGAATTGATCAAACTGAGTAGGCTCAACAAGAACGAGAGCTAGCTGCAGATCCTCTTTAAGGCCACCTCTGAAGTGATAGATCATGCTCTTCTCATCAGGAATGTCTTGTTTAGCGAAGCGAGCAAGTTTCTGAAACTGAATGTTGTATTGATACACAGACATGTTTCCTTGCTTGAGATTGCGGAACTCCTCACGCTTGCTCTCGACAACACTTTGTGGAATGTGGTGCGCTTTGAAGTCCCGACAGAAGTCAGTCCAAGTGATCACACGACCTCCTCTGGAATCTTTGTATTGCTGAAACCAATCAGCAGCTTGGTCCTTGAGCTGGAAAGAAGCGAACTTGACAAAGTCCTCAGGCCTGACATTGCTACATTCAAAATGCTTGTTGATGTCCACGAGCCAATCATCGGCATCCGTGGCCTCGGCACAGTAGCTGAAAGACTTGGGCTGATTTGCGAGAAACTGGTTGAGAGTGGCAAAGTGAAACTGATTGTTTCCTTGACCTTGATTGCTTTGATTGCCTTGCCCTTGAGTACGTTCTTGCAAGAGTTGCAGAATCATCTGAGCATTGGCGTTGGTGGCTGCCATGATTGCCTGCCATGCCTCCGGAGGTGGAGGTGGTGGCGGAGGGTTCGCTTGACTCCCTTCATTGCGATCCGGATTCTGACGCGTTGGCGGAGCCATCCTGAAGAGGATGACATCCGTTAGCATCTTGATAGACAAAAGATAAGTAGAATCAACGGACAGAAATTGCAACATATAGTCTTCACAATAAACATTCGAACGAAGATGAACGAATGAATTCCGTAGTAAAACATCACACTTCCATAAGTTGAGAAGCCACTTGAAAAAGATATGGAATGAATAAATGAATTCGAAGAAACTCGAATACCACAATACAAAATAAAACAAAGTATTGGCTTGCAAAATAAGCCGGAACAAACATATGATAGATATTTCGTCCGAAGTTTTCGTGGTGGGGCCCACACGGGCTCAATCGTACAGCACCATCATGTACAAGGCTGTGCACATGACATACGAAGCGTCCCCGAGTCGGCAAAGCCATGGACTCTTTAAGACACAACGAGACCACTGTAAAATCAACCGTATACAGGCGGACCACTAGACGTCGAACCCCAATCTCATATCATGCATCTGTCGGAAAGAAATCCTAAGGCTACTTGAATTCCCACTTATAAACTCTCGAAACTTTCTGGTTATGCAATCTGGTGTAGGGGATACAGGGGACACAAATATATATCACCCAAACTAGCAATCCCTAGATCCAGCTGTATCCATCCGTCAACACATAACCAAGAAACCTTCGGAAATCGTTTACCTCAACCTTCGAAAAACATCCGTTATACAAGTTATGGCAATACTCCCGAACTCCCGCCCCAGTACTGGGTGGCGTCGAGGTGATCTCACCAACAACTACATAAAAGAGATTTCGATGTCGGCGAAACTCAGGTATTCCAGAACTGCAACGATAAAATTGTGACGACAACACCTCGGAGCTCAACTCCCCGGGACACTGCCACAACCCCTAAATGACAGGAGGCACCAAGAACAATATTCTCATCACAAATCGATCGTAACGATTCCAAGATACCCGCGTGATCCTAAAAAAAAATTAGTAAAATTTGAGGAGAGAGTAGTCAAAACTTCTACGTCAGGAGACCTCACCAGAGCGACGAAGAGACTGAGGAGTAAAAAGAATCCTACTCTCCGATAATCCTAAGACTCAAAACATTTTTGTTCTAGACTCAACAACGCCAGCGATTCGATCAAGCAGGGGGCTCCTAAGTCGGGGATGGCTCTGATTACCAACTTGTAACGCCCACGATGCGGCTATATCTCCCACGTGTCGAGGCACGACTTAGAGGCATAACCGCATAGTGGTTTTGTCGCAAGAAGGGTCATCTTCACACAATCCCATGTAATGAACAAGAATGGGATAAAGAGTTGGCTTACAATCGCCACTTCACACAATACATAAATATCATCATACATCATCCAAAATACAATCATATAGACCGACTACGGTCAAAATCCAGATGAAAATAAGACAACCCCAAATGCTAGAGGTGGCTCGCGAACGGACGTGTGGCCGGAGTAGGTTTATCGAGACACGCATGGGTTTTAATGGAAGAAGGTGGGCAGTCTGCGGCCGTTTGAATGCGGCGAGGAGGCATGTTCAGCCGGGCGAGCAGAGGGCGGCGCTCTCTCGGCCGGCGCGCCGCTTCAATGCCGGCAACGAAAGGTCGCGTCCGTTTGCGCCGCCCTCCTGTCCGGTCAAATCGAGGGCATCAACGTCGGCAACTGCATGCTCTGGGCCGGCATGAATGCAACACAGCAAGTGGCGTGACGCATGGGTTGGAAAGCGTGGGAGGGGCGGGTGGGAGGATTGGGTGGGCCAGAGCGGTCAGAAGCGGGTGTAGCAGCGGTCCGGACACCCGCAAAGCCCCCATGTTTGTCTCCAGTTTGCGGGAGAAACACGACCAGGCCGCCCTGCGGACCGATACACAGCCGTGTTAGATGGCTTCCACGGTCCGGACAGCGCAGTCCAAACGTATGTGGGCAGTTTAAGGGTCACTCTTGGAGATGCCCTAATCTAGAGAGAACAATATAAATGTAGTCTAAGTTAAAATAACCCTGCCAACAACATAAGCCCAAGTAAAAGGTATGCTCAAGGGCAATAAACAGATGCAAATAAAATTACAAGATACATTTGTGGTGTATAAATAAAACACTTCCTAGAACCTACAGAACACTTTTATTTATGGTTGCAATATCTACTATTTCTAAATAGTTGATCCTCACTAACCCTAATTCTCTTAACATGTGGTTTTTTATCTCATCAAGTGTAATATGTCAGTATCCACTAACACTATTTTACAACCCCAATGCAAACCACATGCATATTCTTTGTACACACAGTGCAAGTACAAAATATTTCTACATTAAAAAAGTTGTAGCTTTTGTTTTAGATCATTTTTTTCATATATAATACATCTAAAATTAATCTTTAAATTCCCACGCTGCGCGCCGGAAAATCATCTGGTATATTAAGAATTGGTGGTACATTTGTGGTGGAACGATGTTTTAAGAATTGGTGGGACATATGTGTAGTATTAGGTACATTTTTTAATCGTCCTGTGTGATAGTTCTTTTGTTGACTTGTATTTTATATGCAGACAAACAAATAGAACAACAAAAGTAAGAAAAGCATCATTTGTATATAATGTTGGAATATTTTCCACTATTCCCAAATAGCTGATCCTCACTGACTAATTCTTTCAACATGCAACTTTTCATCTCATCAAATGTGCCATGTCAGCATCCACTAACACTATTTTACAGCCCCATGCAAACCTCATGCATACTCTTTGTTCTCACACAGTGCAAGTATGGAAAATTTCTACATTAGAAAAATTATAGCTTTTGATTTAGATTAATTATTTTCTTCATACATAATACTCCCTTCGTTTCTTTTTACTCTGCATATAAGATTTGTTTGAAGTCAAACTATGCAAGGTCTGACCAAACTTATATTAAAAAATATCAACATCCAGAATATGAAAGTTATAACGTATGAAAATTCAACTCATGACACATCTAATGTATTGATTTTGTATTGTAAATGTTGTTATTTTTTACTATAAAGTTGGTCAAACTTTACAATGTTTGACTTCAGACAAATGTTATATGCAGACTAAAAACAAACTAAGGGAGTACATCTGAAATTAATCTTTAAAATCCCGCCGCAATGTTCGGGTAAATCACCTAGTATATAGAATTGGTCGGACATTTTATGGTGGAACAATGCTTTAAGAATTGGTGGGAAATTTGTGATGGAACAATGTTTTAAGAACTGGTGGACCATATGTGTTGTATTATTTGGACATTTGTCCCGTGTGATAGTTCTTTTGTTGACTTGTATTTTATATGCAAACAAACAAATAGAACAAAAGAAGAAAGAAAAACATCATTTGTATATAATGTTGGAATATTTTGCTGATACAAGTGGAATAATGATTTGGAATATATGGTGCTTCAGCTGCACTTTTTCATTAACAAATTTATTATTGTGATGTGTGATTACTTGAGACTAATAGACAATATCTCACTGCGTCTCAAAGTCCCCCATCCTCAACTCCATACTATCGGGATAACATCTCTATACCCATGACTTGCGAAACATAATCATCAACCAAACCGTATACTACTCAAATGATATTTGTCTGCATAATCTTATCAACTAGGGACCACTCGAACAATCATCATATAACATATAGTCTCACAAACAATTCATATACTTATTGATACATATCAATGATGACGTTCAAGGACAATACAAATAACTGATGAATACATAGGGATAAATAATATCATCGCACGGTTACCTCTAGGCATATCTCCAATAGCTACACGTTGGACTTGACTTTGACACGCACCAACCAGCAGCAATGGTTGCGATGCTACAAGGGGGTTGGTTCCAGCATCGCCGACTGCCTCAACCTCGATTACTTGATGTTGTGCCGCTCGCCATTCACCAACAACAATGATACTGATGCGGTGGATTGGTTGTAGCATCGACGTTGTAGAAACTTCGACTATGACAACGTTGAGTGGCGATGATTGCAACGACGACGATGATGCAACCGGTGTTAGCGGGAGCGCGACGATATTGGATTGTGGCCAATGTTGGGGGAGATCGTCGGTGCTGGAAACGGCTTCAAGGCTATAAAGGAGATGTGCAGGGTGAAGGAATCTCGGGTACACATAGAACGAAACGAGGCCACGAGGTGTGCGATCCAAAGGTGGGGGATGCGACTAATAACGGGCTGCCACGTAGCAGGCCCCTTATAATAATTCCTTTGTCCAGCTTGTTGTTGCCAATTTTACCGTTTGACAAACCAATTTTTTCATACTTATTTTGCCTTCACTACTGATCCGCAAAATAAAAAGTATGACATGTATTTCAAGTTTTGAACAATCCATCATCAAAGGATCCTGGTAGGGGTTGACGTTTTCTATTGGAGAATCCTAGCACGAACGAATGTTCCCTCGAGGAGGCTCCTACGACAGAGAGAATTGTCATGCGCTTTCAGGAACTTGGCATACTACAACAAAGAGAATTGCAGGCTAAGAAAAAGGGAAAGTTCCTTTAGAAATGAGGCCATGCGCGGACTTAGAATAAGGCCCTTAAGTCCGATATTCAATTCAATGCCCAGGCTCATCTGCACCCGCTGAACGGTAAAATAGAAAAAATCAAAAAAATCTGAATTCTTTTTTTATTCAAGATGCTGGAGTGCGTAAGGTGCGTGCAAAATTTCATGGCAAAATGACATTCTGAGAGCTCGTGGCAAAAAAGGCAAAATGAGCTCCGAACATTATTGTTTTCAAATGTTTCTCACGGCCCGAGATTTACTCTTTTTATTGAGAGCTATTGAAATGTTCAAACTCCACGAAATTTGGCATAGACTTCACGCAGATTTCATGGCCAAATGAACGGAAGGAAGGGGTAGGGATGGTTTGGTACAAGGCCAACGATGACCCGTCTTGCGAAGCAGCGCATGTTCAGGAATTGTCAGGGTACAACAAACCCAACTGTCATGCTACGCAGAATAGTTATCGTCCGTAATTGTCAGCTACATGTAGGCAGTGTCATTCTACATAGGCTTCTACATACGGAGTCATTCCCTTGGAAGGGTGTGTGGGAGCGAACGATTGTGTCATTATCTGGGAACATTCCTGGGAGCGAATAGTATGTCTCACAAAAAATTGCCACATGTCATAGCTTTAAGATTTACGTGCAAAATCGACCGACAAAAGGCGTTTCTTGATAAACCCAGTCTTTTATAGCATTTCGGTGATCAAATCAAAAGAAACCAATTGTCTGACCAAAATAACCAAGCGGGTTGCCTCCTCCTCAAGAAAAGTTTAGGGTTCCCCTGCCTCCCGCCGGCCTCACCATCGATCTGTCTCGTTTTCGGTGGCCTTAGGGCCACGGTGGTACGGTGGATCTCGGCCCTTGCCTGCGAGAGGGCTCTGTTTCAATTGTTCCTTCACGTTTTTGTTAGGGTTTGTGTGTTGTTCAGGAAGAAAAGACGGCAGCGGCTCCCTGAAGATGGAATAAGGTTTTCCTCGCCTAGCCCCATCCCGATTGTGAGTCTAGCATAATCGGTGGACGGGTGGATGTGTGTCTCCGGCGGATCTGCCATGGTGGTTTTGCTCGGATCTGGTCGTAGTTCGTCTACATTCATGTGTTTTCAGGTTGGATCCTTCTGATCTACGCTATCTACTACGTTGGTCTTATGGGGTCTTAGCACGACGACTTTCCGACTGTCTACTACAATACGTTTAGCCCAGCTTCGGCGAGGGAGGGGCAATGACGGCGGCGCGCCTTCGGCTCGCTTGAGTGCGTGTAGTCGTCGCTAGGTGGTCTATGAATCTGAATGTGATTTTTATTATCCCTAGTGTTCGTTGTACTGTCATTGTTGAAGATGAATAGATCGGAAGTTTCTCGAAAATAAAAATAAAAAATCAAAAGGACCCAAACGAGCTCTCCTTCAGTTTTAGGCATCCTCCAACCGAACCTAAAAAACAGAGTGAGTTGTACCATACCGCAGTACCCTGCACCACCAACAAGCCATTTCCTTTCCCCAGAATGCACACGAATTTCTAAACAACCGGACTGAAAACCCATGGGCAAGAAATCTCAGACCACGCGCCAAACATACAAACAAGAAACGTAGCAAATATAACGGGAGCCAGATCCTAATCGACGCAGCACACAACCAGGTACACATACAGGCCATACCGAAAGTACGCGATCGAGTCGAGTGAAAAATCCACCGGCCATGAAGGGGAGGAAGAGGCATCACGCCTTGTCCTGCTGCGTGCTGCTCACCGTTCTCGTCATCCTGGGCATCCTCTCCCTCGTGCTCTACATCCTGTACCGCCCGCTCCCGCCGCGCGTGGTGACGTCGCCCGTGGAGACCACCGTCGAGGACTTCAGCCTCCTCCCGGCGTCGCTCACGCTGTCCGCGAGCGTGCACGTGATGGCGAGCAACCCGAGCCGCGCGCCGTTCCGGTACGGGGAGACGGTGACGGCGGTGACGTACCACGGCGAACCCGTGGGGACGACGGTGGTGCCGGCCGGCAAGATCGGCAGGCGGACGACGTCGTGGGTGGCGCCGGTGACGGAGGTGGACGGGTTCAAGGTGGCCGAGAGCCCGCACTTCGCCGGCGACGTGGTGGCCGGGGCGCTTCCGTTCGTGGTGGTGGTGAGGCTGGACGGGAAGGCGCTGGTGCTGCGCGCGTTTGAGGTGAGCGTGACCGTCGAGGTGGTGTGCTACGTCCAGGTCTACGTCCTCCAGGGGGACAGCAGCTCGAACTGCGTCTCGAGGGTCCGCACAGGGCCTGGACGTAATTACTAGCGTGCGTCGCTCGTAATCCATCCATCCTCTTGTGCCACAATTTGTTTCCTTTATTTATTCTTTCCAGTTTGTAAGTCGGAAACTATGGACGTTCCGGTTGCGAGTTCCTACTACATACGTACATTCTGAAGCTGATTCCAAATGACTCTACCAGTTCTAGTGGCGGGCCCATGAACTTCAGCACTGGAGTCCCACGGTTTATACAAATATAATGCATAGACAACATAATTTCAATACGACGATTCAAACATTATAAAATACAATTCAAAGACCATAGCTAGGTCTAAATTACCATTATTGTTCTGAAAAAATGTCCTAAAATAGCATTAAGAGGTTAGGGTATCTGTAACGCGTACTCTCAAACCGCTCGTAACCATCCGGACCAAGTTGTCCGACGCAAACCATCCAATGATGTCCCGTATTTGTCCACAGATCGGTTCGGTTGTCCATTTTTCCCGCAAATCAGGGGGCTTTGCGAGAGTCCGGACACCTGACACATAGGACTCTGACACCCTTGGCCCACCCAAAACCGAGGCATAGCCTGCCCATTTGGAGCAATTTTTGTGACAATCTCCTCCCTTTCTCCACCCTCTCGACTATACCATCCTGTCGCTATCCATACCAATACTCGCCCTTTTCGCCGCAGCCGCATGGACCCATACGAAAAGCTGCTGGAGACGACAGAGGTGGAGAATCCGAAGAAGGTGGTCACTCGGAAGATCAACTCGGAGACAAAGGCAAGCCCGCTGCCTCAAATCGAAGGCAAAGGACAAGGCGGCCGACATAAAGAAGGGCAACGAGCAAGGCGGGTGGGGCCTGGGATGGGGTGCAGGGGTTGGGCGGGGCCTAGGACAGGGTCGCCGCCGCCGTCGCCGTCCTAGCCGGAGCAAAACCAGCCTCTCTACTTCGACGCCGCCAAGTAGCTTGCCCGGCAGTCCCCGGCATCCGCCACAGGGCACTTGTCGTATCCAGACGAGTCCCACAAAAATATATCATATCTGCCTTGTGGTCGGCGTTGAAGATGCACTTAGACAATTAGCCTTAGATGTATAGTGTAAATTATTTGCACTTTTAGACGGGGTGCCATGGATCTGCCCCTGACCAATCCCAGACGGTTCTTGGCTGGATGATGCAGTTATAGCATTGCAGAAACCTATCATAATGCTTTACTATTAAAGAGGAGTCTGTGATTGTGATGGTACATCTTGGTTTGGTTTGGTTTGATTTCGTACAGTTTGTTGGTTTCACGTTAATTATGAAGAGTATATATTTTTGGACGAAAGGATTACGTTAATTATGAAGAGAATCATTAGACAACAGGATCACGTTAATTATGAAAACTAACATTGAGTGTTGGACAGAAGGATCAAGTTAATTATGAAGAGCATCATTAGACAGCAAGATCACGTTAATTATGAAAAGTAACATCGAGCGTTGGGTAGAAAGATCACATCAATATGAAGATTATCATTCTTTGGACGAGAGAATAATTATAGTTATGGAGAGTATCATTCTTTGGAGGAGGTCATCAACATTTTTTTGAAATCGTTAACATTTTTAAAATTCGTGAACATATTTTGACAAATTCATGAACATTCTATAGAATTTCACAAACATATTTTGAAATTGCGTTCATCTTTTTATATTTTTAACATTTTCTTAAAATTGATGAGCTTTTTAAAAAATATTCATGAATAATTTTTAAAATATGTGAACATTTTTAATATATGATTATGTTTTTTTGGAATCAGGAACAGCTTTTGAAAACATGAACATTTATCATTTTACAAATAATTATTTTTAAATTATGAACATTTTTTAAATTCACAAACATTTTTTCAAAATTCACAACTTTTTAAAATCTCGAATTATTTGTAAAAAAATTGGGAAATAATTATTTGTAAAAAGTGAAAAACTGATAAAAAACAAAGGGGCTTCCCGCCTTTCACATGGGCCGGCCCATGAGGACGCGCGGGGGAGCGGGGGTGCGCTAGTCGCCATATAGGAGGTCCCTTTGAAACATGGAAACGATTGCGGGTCAGGGACTGCAACAGATCATTCGTGAGAAGGTACTATAGGTCGTTGTCGGTGTGAGCAAACATTGGTGAGGCAGGGCGGGCGCATACTGTTACGTCTTCTCTTTTGTTCCCTGCCCTCTTTTGTCCCCTGCACTGATAATGCCCTTGTAGAGTGAAAGGTGCACGGCCTAAGTTGGTAGGCACACCACCTGGGTTAGAATTTTATAAGGCCGGGCAATGTAACCGTCGAAACAGCCAGCGTTATAGCTTAGTGAGGTACGCAGAACAATGCTTAATGATTTGTCCTGCCTACATGCGGACCTGTTGTTTCCTGCTGGACTTGGTCTACCCGTCCACCTCCATCGCCGAAAATTCCAAATGATGTAGGAGTAAGTTGCAACGGAATGAAACGAGTATGAAGAAGCAAACAACTGCTGCGGTGACGGTGACAGGACGTCGTTGTCAATAGATTCGATGAGTGTTTGAATGATGCATACAACCATTTAATAATTACATCACTAAGTCTGAAGCCACCATCTTGGCGACACCTGTCGCTATTCCTATCCCCTTGATGCAGGGGTGCCGAATGCCCGAGCCTAATACCAAACAGACATCGCACTGAAACCTAACATCTAATGCCGGTTGCCCCATTCCAGCCACATATCGGGAATGGGTCACACAGCGGTGTTGCGCACTCACCGAGGCTACCGCAGCCGTCATCCACCTAACCATCTTCAAAGCAGGTACCGACGCAAAGACCTTGTTAGGTCAGTTGTCGACGCCACCATGACGCCAGACAACGCCACTGCCCTGCGCTCGTCCATCCAGCTGCATTCGTCGTCGACATCCAACTGCACCATGCTGCCAATATTCGTCGTCATCGACGCAGCAGAAATAACGCCGCACCTCCTTGCAGCCTCCACACCGTCGCCGCTGTTGGAGCTACATGGAGTCCATCACCCACAACATCTCTCTGCCGAACAGCAGAACCTCCCAAGACGGCGCCTCCATGGAGGGTACGGCGCGAAGGACGACGCCGCGCCCAATCTAGACTGAATTTTGGACTTTCTTCCAGGAGGGGTTTGGAGGTGGATAGGAGAGACCTCGACATCGCCTCCATGAAGGGTAACAACGTCGAGAGACATTGCCGATGCCGGACCGAACAAGCCGATCAAAGTTTTCTCCGGCCCCCATCCTATACCACCAAACCTCCGTTGGCTCCGGATCCGCAACGGACCACGAACCGAAACCTGCAGAGATGAAACATATGTTCACTACCCTCAGGTAATATTATCTAACATTATGCAATTACTGGAAAAGTTATGTACATGATGACAGTTGCGCAAGGATTGCTCTCTTGGTTTTTAGTTTCATTATTTTAGTTTCCCAGAAATCACACATGTACGTATATATGTAACTTGTAAGCTAAGCAAACCAAACCAGCCGTTAAGTTTGAGGTATAACATGCGAGACGTACTTCTATACGTACATCCTCTAGTTTACCGTTCTCCCCAGACCAGAGGCTGGGAGATTTTCCAGACGCACCCAAACCTGCAAAGAAACCAAACAAAACAACACGGATAACAATGCATGCGCACACCAAGCCGAACAGCCAGAAACAAAATCCATCTGTAATCCCAATGAAACTCCCCGTCCTACATATGGCCGTCTCATTTGCTCGTACTACGTCCCATTGACATCCAAACCCAAAGATATTCATCAAAGGCTTCAACAAGCGCGCACCAGCCGATTCGATAGGATGAAGAGGAAGCCCGTCGTGATCTGCTGCAGCGTGCTGCTCGCCCTCATCCTCGTCCTCGCCATCGTCTTCGTCGCGCTCTACTTCACCGTGTTCCGGCCGCGCGCGCCGCACGTGGTGGCGACGGTGGTGAGCTCGACGTTCACTCAATTCGAAGTAACCTCCTTCCCGCCAAAGGTCAACATGAGCTTGGGCGTGGACGTGACCGTGAAGAACCCCAACTACGCGGCGTTCCGTTACGGCGACGTGGTGACGGAGCTGACGTACTACGGCTCGCCCGTGGGGCAGTCGGTGGTGCTCGCGGGGGAGGTGGGCGCGCGAACCACACAGACGGTCGGCGGGACGGTGGTGGTACAGGCGGACAAGGTGGTGTTCACGCCCCAATTCGTCCAGGAACTGGCTTCCAAGTTGCTCGACCTGCCGGATTTCATGCTGCCGTTCCAGACGAGGACGACGGTGGCCGGGAAGGCCGTGGTGCTGGGGACGTTCAAAATCAGGGCCAGCTCGGCGGTGACTTGCAGCATCACCACCTACCCTCTCAAGCAGGAGACCATCTCCGACTGCACGTCCACGGTTAATGTCGGTTAACTATTTTTACCTGTGCGTGCGAGGAGCCCACACGGGGTGTCAATCAAGAACTGTGGGAGTGAGTAACTTTTTTCGGTGAGCTTGCAAGCTTTTCTCTTGGAATAGAGGGTTTTGTATTTGTATAAAATAAATAATAGTATATGCTACGTAGTCAACATTTCTAAGTGCACTCATACAATCAGTATTTCCCCGCGTGTGCCAATGTTTCCGAATTTGTGCAGCCTGAGAATGCATACAGAGAAAAATAAGAGATGTTCTTCACAAGATCCACAAGGCCGTTACAACCAGGCAACCCACGTTGCTTGTTCTTGAAATACAAATTCTTGAAAAACAAACAGCGAATCATTCTCAAATACTACCCCACAAATTCGAGAAAACGAATTGTCACTGTTATTTCAATGCGCACGGCCTAAGCTTCAATTCCAGCACTAGTAACAACAATTGAAGAAACGCCACCCACTTTAAAAATGATCAAGAAACGCCACAACCGAGAAGTTCCGCCGTCCCTCGTGTTTCTTCCAGACAACTGCTGCTGCCAAACATGGCAAGGATCAAGAAGAAGGCCGCCGTGATATGCTGCTGCGCGTTGCTCGCGGCGTCCCTCCTGCTCGGCGCCGCCCTCGCCACCGCGCTCTACTTCCTGCTGCTCCGCCCGCACCCGCCGCGTGTGGTGGCAACGGCGGTGGACACGCAGCTCGCCGCCTTCACCGTCCTCCCGCCGGCGCTCAACTTCTCCCTGGCCGTCGACGTCACCGTGCACAACCCAAGCCACGCGCCGTTCCGGTACGGCGAGGTGGTCACGGCGGTGACGTACCGCGGCGCGGCGGTGGGGCGGTCCGCCGCGCCCGCGGGGAAGATCCCGGCGCGGTCGACGAGGACGGTCGGGGCGCGGGTGCGGGTTGACGCGGCGAGGGTCATCCTGAGCAGGCACTACATGGTGGACATTGTGGCAGGCGCGCTGCCCTTCGAGGCCAAGACGGCGGTGGCGGGGAAGGCCGCGGCGCTCCGGCTGTTCAGGGTGAGCGCGGACGCCGAGGCATCGTGCAGTGTCATCCTGTACCCGTTCAGGCGGGAGAGCAGCTCGCACTGCACCTCCACGGTTCGCGTCACATGAATGCATGAGGAGCTTTTCGCACGTCGCGCCGATTCCGGTGATGCTTCTAGTCTACGAGCACGGAGCGCAGGCCACCTGAGAGGCTGAGAGCACCACAGGAAGATCTGCAGTTTCATTTTTCTTTTGGGAAAGAGATGTGTACTGCGATGTCAGCTGACTTTGAAATCGTGAGTTATATTGTTTTTCTGTTATTAGAGTTAACTGTACCTTCTACAGGGAGAAAATTACACATTCCGATCCTCCAACTTGATGGCGCGTATCACAACCGTCTCCGAAAATACATAGTAACATGTACGGTCCTGTGTACTCTGGAGCGTAGCGGTGCTGCCACGTGCGCCTTCCACACCTGCGTCCAATGCACATTTTGAAATGACACAATAGACCAGTACACACGTACATAACGCATCGTTGTTTCCTCTCATCCGTGGCGGTTGGAACCCTAGCCGCCGCCAGGGGAGACCGATCTTCCAACACCGTTCTCCGGCGGCTCCCCTCCGCCGGTGACCTCGATCGTCGGTGATGAAGGGGGTCGTCGAGTCCACGTGTGTTGATCGTTTTTAGTCCTTCGTAGTCTAGGTTTTTAGATTGTTCATCGTCTTTGCTTCGGCGGCGACGATGACATAGTTGAATAAAGATTCTTCGGATCCTTCCCTGATGAGGCCATCGGTCCTATGGTTGGGGATGGATTTGGAAACCAGTCTGCTCAAGTAAGGATGGCGTGGCGGCGGCGGAATCCTCATGGTGGGCCTATGTCCTCGGGCTCCGCCGTTGTGACGACGTTTGCTCCAGTGTCGACGTGGAGCTTGGGAGGTAGTCCACGAGCGGGTGCAGATTGTGGTCTGTATCGACGACATCTGGAAGACGGAGCATGTGTTGGGCTCGTGGTTCGTGGATGGCAGGTATGGTTTCGGCGTTTTAGTCATGGTGGGGTGCCAGATCTGGAGTTCGATGGCGTGTCCGGGGTGTTGCCCCGGTCTGATTCGTTCAACAGCAAGGGCTTTACTTTTGGTGAGCCACCTTGGAGGTCCGCCAAGCTGCATATCAGGGATGGAGCCGCATCGAGCTCGGGTGAGGAGGTGATTCGTCATTCTTTTCTTCGGTGGCTGCTGTGGTGGTGCCGGAGGCAGGTGACGAGCGTGGTGTCAAGCTCGGAGATGTTTTGCTATCTTTTCAGTTTTGTCATGTCGGCCTTTACGTGACTTATACTTTGTTCTTTATAATATGAATGAGACACGTATTACCATGCAAAAAATGCACATTTTGAAAAAGCCCCCTTTATTTTTTTATAATCCCGTCACGCATCCATGGCAGCTGAACAACCGTACCTTTGCGATACGACCCCCGTTGACATCCCAAATTCATTCGAGCCCCATGCCACCCAAACACATCTTCCGTCTTCCTCGAGGACTACGACGTCCCTTGACAATGCGATGTGATCGTTATTGTGGAGTAGACCGAAGAGGCTCTCGCGTGGCCGATCTAGCGCGGTCGGCCACGGCATTGTCGTCGTCCGCACTCAGCTCGTGATAGGGCATATGATGGGCGGAGGGTGGCCCCCTCCCACAATACAATAAGAACCCCTCGACAACAAAATCACTACATTTGATTGTTTTGGTACTCAATTATGAGCAATTGGATTGTGTTCCGACACTTTTTTTACTAGAATTCAAGTTCAATTCGAGCTCGTTTGCCTACTGTTTAATCAGAATAGTAGGGTTTCAGTTGACTGTGTTAAAGCTTTGTATTTTGCTCGTTTGGTAGATGAATGCAGTGAGTACTACACTGCAGAGTTTGTGCATGACGAATTTTCTTTTTTTGGTAATGGAGCGAATGGGTCTTATTGATACGTCTCCATCGTATCTATAATTTTTGATTGTTCCAAGCTAATATTCTACAACTTTTACATACTTTTGGCAACTTTTTATACTATTTTTGGGACTAACATATTGATCCAATGTCCAGTGCCAGTTCCTGTTTGTTGCATGCTTTTTTTGTTTCGCAGTAAATCCATATCAAACGGAGTCCAAACGGGATAAAAACTTACGGAGATTATTTTTGGAATATATGTGATTTTTGGGAAAAAGAATCAACGTGAGACGATGCTCGAGGGGCCCACAAGGGTGGAGGGCGCGCCCCCTGACCTTGCGGCCACCCCGTAAGGCGGTTGGTGCCCTTCTTTCGCCGCAAGAAAGCTAATATCTGGATAGAAATCGTGTTAAAATTCAGCCCAATCGGAGTTACGGATCTCCGAAAATTTAAGAAACGGTGAAAGGACAGAATCTGGGAAGGTAGAAACAGATGGAAATAGAGAGAGAGAGAGAGAGAGAGAGAGAGAGAGAGAGAGAGAGAGAGAGAGAGAGAGAGAGAGATCCAATCTCGGAGGGGCTCCTGCCCCTCCGCCTCCATGGAAGCCAAGGACCAGAGGGGAAACCCTTCTCCCATCTAGGGGGGAGGCCAAGGAAGAAGAAGGAGAATGGGACTCTCTCCCCCTCTCTCCCGGTGGCGCCGGAACATCGCCGGGGCCATCATCGCGACAACGATCTACACCAACAACTTCACCGCCGTCATCACCAACTCTTCCCCCCTCTATGCAGCGGTGTAACCCCTCTTTTACCCGCTGTAATCTCTACTTAAACATGGTGCTCAACGCTATATATTATTCCCCAATGACGTATGGCTATCCTATGATGTTTGAGTAGATCCATTTTGTCCTATGGGTTAATTGATGATCGTCATTGGTTTGAGTTGCATGTTTTATTATTGGTGTTGTCCTATGGTGCTCTCCATGTCGCGCAAGCGTGAGGGATCCCCGCTGTAGGGTTTGCAATATGTTCATGATTTTCTTATGGTGGGTGGCGTGAGTAATAGAAGCACAGACCCGAGTAAGTAGGTTGTTTGTGTATAGGAATAAAGATGACTTGATACTTTAATGCTATGGTTGGGTTTTACCTTAATGATCTTTAGTAGTTGCGGATGCTTGCTAGAGTTCCAATCATAAGTGCATATGATCCAAGAAGAGAAAGTATGTTAGCTTATGCATCTCCCACATATAAAATTGCAATAATGATTACCGGTCTAACTTATCGATTGCCTAGGGACAAATTGTTGGAAATATGCCCTAGAGGCAATAATAAATGGTTATTATTATATTTATTTGTTCATGATAATTGTCTATTGTTCATGCTATAATTGTGTTATCCGGAAATCGTAATGCATGTGTGAATACATAGACCACAACGTGTCCCTAGTAAGCCTCTAGTTGACTAGCTCGTTGATCAACAGATAGTCATGGTTTCCTGACTATGGACATTGGATGTCATTGATAACGGGATCACATCATTAGGAGAATGATGTGATGGACAAGACCCAATCCTAAGCATAGGTCAAAGATCGTGTAGTTCGTTTGCTAGAGCTTTTCCAATGTCAAGTATCTTCTCCTTAGACCATGAGATCGTGCAACTCCCGGATACCGTAGGAGTACTTTGGGTGTGCCAAACGTCACAACGTAACTGGGTGACTATAAAGGTACACTACGGGTATCTCCGAAAGTGTCTGTTGGGTTGGCACGGATCGAGACTGGGATTTGTCACTCCGTATGACGGAGAGGTATCTCTGGGCCCACTCGGTAATGCATCATCATAATGAGCTCAATGTGACTAAGGCGTTAGTCACGGGATCATGCATTGCGGTACGAGTAAAGAGACTTGCCGGTAACGAGATTGAACAAGGTATTGGGATACCGACGATCGAATCTCGGGCAAGTAACATACCGATTGACAAAGGGAATTGTATACGGGATTGATTGAATCCTCGACATCGTGGTTCATCCGATGAGATCATCGTGGAACATGTGGGAGCCAACATGGGTATCCAGATCCCGCTGTTGGTTATTGACCGGAGAGGCGTCTCGGTCATGTCTGCATGTCTCCCGAACCCGTAGGGTCTACACACTTAAGGTTCGGTGACGCTAGGGTTGTAGAGATATGAGTATGCGGAAACCCGAAAGTTGTTCGGAGTCCCGGATGAGATCCCGGACGTCACGAGGAGTTCCGGAATGGTCCGGAGGTGAAGAATTATATATAGGAAGTCAAGTTTCGGCCACCGGGAAAGTTTCGGGGGTCACCGGTATTGTACCGAGACCACCGGAAGGGTCCCAGGGGTCCACCGGGTGGGGCCACGTATCCCGGAGGGCTCCATGGGCTGAAGTGGGAAGGGAACCAGCCCTTAGTGGGCTGGGGCGCCCCCCATGGGCCTCCCCCCTGCGCCTAGGGTTGGAAACCCTAGGGTGGGGGGCGCCCCACTTGCCTTGGGGGGCAAGTCCCCCCCCCCCCCGGCCGCCGCCCCCCCATGTAGATGGGGCTTGGCCGGCGCCCCCCTCCCAAGGGGGGCTATATAAAGGGGGGAGGGAGGGCACCAACACAACATCCTTGGGCGCCTCCCTCCTCCCCTGCAACACCTCTCCCTCTCGCAGAAGCTCGGCGAAGCCCTGCCGAGACCCCGCTACATCCACCACCACGCCGTCGTGCTGCTGGATCTCCATCAACCTCTCCTTCCCCCTTGCTGGATCAAGAAGGAAGAGACGTCGCTGCTCTGTACGTGTGTTGAACGCGGAGGTGCTGTCCGTTCGGCACTCGGTCATCGGTGATTTGGATCACGGCGAGTACGACTCCATCAACCCCGTTCATTGGAACGCTTCCGCTCGCGATCTACAAGGGTATGTAGATGCACTCCTTTCCCCTCGTTGCTAGTATACCCCATAGATGGATCTTGGTGAGCGTAGGAAAATTTTAAAATTCTGCTACGATCCCCAACAGTGGCATCATGAGCCAGGCCTATGTGTAGTTACTATGCACGAGTAGAACACAAAGCAGTTGTGGGCGTAGATGTTGCCAATTCTTCTTGCCGCTACTAGTCTTATCTTGTTTCGGCGGCATTGTGGGATGAAGCGGCCCGGACCGACCTTACACGTACGCTTACGTGAGACAGGTTCCACCGACTGACATGCACTAGTTGCATAAGGTGGCTAGCGGGTGTCTGTCTCTCCCACTTTAGTCGGAACGGATTCGATGAAAAGGGTCCTTATGAAGGGTAAATAGAAATTGGCATATCACGTTGTGGTCATACGTAGGTAAGAAACGTTCTTGCTAGAAACCTACAAGCCACGTAAAAACTTGCAACAACAATTAGAGGACGTCTAACTTGTTTTTGCAGCATGTGCTATGTGATGTGATATGGCCAGAAGATGTGATGAATGATGTATGTGATGTATGAGATTGATCATATTCTTGTAATAGGAATCACGACTTGCATGTCGATGAGTATGACAACCGGCAGGAGCCATAGGAGTTGTCTTTATTTTTTTGTATGACCTGCATGTCATTGAATAACGCCATGTAAATTACTTTACTTTATTGCTAAACGCGTTAGCCATGTAAGTAGAAGTAATCGTTGGCGTGACAAATTCATGAAGACACAATGATGGAGATCATGGTGCCATGCCGGTGACGAAGATGATCATGGTGCCCCGAAGATGGAGATCAAAGGAGCAAAATGATATTGGCCATATCATGTCACTATTTGATTGCATGTGATGTTTATCATGTTTTGCATCTTATTTGCTTAGAACGACGGTAGTAAGTAAGATGATCCCTTATGATAATTTCAAGAAAGTGTTCCCCCTAACTATGCACCGTTGCGAAGGTTCGTTGTTTCGAAGCACCACGTGATGATCGGGTGTGATAGATTCTAACGTTCGCATACAACGGGTGTTGACGAGCCTAGCATGTACAGACATGGCCTCGGAACACACGCAATACACTTAGGTTGACTTGACGAGCCTAGCATGTACAGACATGGCCTCGGAACACGGAGGACCGAAAGGTCGAGCATGAGTCGTATAGAAGATACGATCAACATGGAGATGTTCACCGATCTTGACTAGTCCGTCTCACGTGATGATCGGACACGGCCTAGTTAACTCGGATCATGTTTCACTTAGATGACTAGAGGGATGTCTATCTGAGTGGGAGTTCATTGAATAATTTGATTATATGAACTCAATTATCATGAACTTAGTCTAAAATCTTTACAATATGTCTTGTAGATCAAATGGCCCATGTTGTCCTCAACTTCAACGCGTTCCTAGAGAAAACCAAGCTGAAAGATGATGGCAGCAACTATACGGACTGGGTCCGGAACCTGAGGATCATCCTCATAGCTGCCAAGAAAGATTATGTCCTAGAAGCACCGCTAGGTGAAGCACCAATCCCAGAGAACCAAGACGTTATGAACGCTTGGCAATCACGTGCTGATGATTACTCCCTCGTTCAGTGCGGCATGCTTTATAGCTTAGAACCGGGTCTCCAAAAGCGTTTTGAGAAACACGGAGCATATGAGATGTTCGAAGAGCTGAAAATGGTTTTCCAAGCTCATGCCTGGGTCGAGAGATATGAAGTCTCTGACAAGTTCTTCAGCTGTAAAATGGAGAATAGTTCTATTAATGAGCACATACTCAGAATGTCTGGGTTACACAACCGCTTGTCTCAGCTGGGAGTTAATCTCCCGGATGACGCGGTCATTGACAGAATCCTTCAGTCGCTTCCACCAAGCTACAAGAGCTTTGTGATGAACTTCAATATGCAGGGGATGGAAAAGACCATTCCTGAGGTATATTCGATGCTGAAATCAGCGGAGGTGGAGATCAGAAAAGAACATCAAGTGTTGATGGTGAATAAAACCACTAAGTTCAAGAAGGGCAAGGGTAAGAAGAACTTCAAGAAGGACGGCAAGGGAGTTGCCGCGCCCGGTAAGCCAGTTGCCGGGAAGAAGCCAAGGAATGGACCCAAGCCTGAGACTGAGTGCTTTTATTGCAAGGGAAGTGGTCACTGGAAGCGGAACTGCCCCAAATACTTAGCGGACAAGAAGGCCGGCAACACCAAAGGTATATGTGATATACATGTAATTGATGTGTACCTTACCAGTACTCGTAGTAGCTCCTGGGTATTTGATACCGGTGCGGTTGCTCATATTTGTAACTCAAAACAGGAACTACGGAATAAACGGAGACTGGCGAAGGACGAGGTGACGATGCGCGTCGGGAATGGTTCCAAGGTTGATGTGATCGCCGTCGGCACGCTGCCTCTACATGTACCTACGGGATTAGTTTTAAACCTCAATAATTGTTATTTAGTGCCAGCTTTGAGCATGAACATTGTATCTGGATCTCGTTTAATTCGAGATGGCTACTCATTTAAATCCGAGAATAATGGTTGTTCTATTTATTTGAGAGATATATTTTATGGTCATGCCCCGCTGGTCAATGCTTTATTCTTGATGAATCTCGAACGTGATGTTACACATATTCATAGTGTGAATACCAAAATATGTAAAGTTGATAACGATAGTCCCACATACTTGTGGCACTGCCGCCTTGGTCACATTGGTGTCAAGCGCATGAAGAAGCTCCATGCAGATGGACTTTTGGAGTCTCTTGATTACGAATCATTTGACACGTGCGAACCATGCCTCATGGGTAAGATGACCAAGACTCCGTTCTCCGGAACAATGGAGCGAGCAACCAACTTATTGGAAATCATACATACCGATGTGTGCGGTCCAATGAGTGTTGAGGCTCGCGGAGGATATCGTTATGTTCTCACTCTCACTGATGATTTAAGTAGATATGGGTATGTCTACCTAATGAAACACAAGTCTGAAACCTTTGAAAAGTTCAAGGAATTTCAGAGTGAGGTTGAGAATCAACGTGACAGAAAAATAAAATTCTTACGATCAGATCGTGGTGGAGAATATTTAAGTCATGATTTTGGTGCGCACTTAAGGAAATGTGGAATCGTTTCACAACTCACGCCGCCTGGAACACCTCAGCGAAACGGTGTGTCCGAACGTCGTAATCGCACTCTATTGGATATGGTGCGATCTATGATATCTCTTACCGATTTACCGCTCTCATTCTGGGGCTATGCTTTAGAGACTGCCGCATTCACTTTAAATAGGGCTCCGTCGAAATCCGTTGAGATGACACCGTATGAATTATGGTTTGGGAAGAAACCTAAGCTGTCGTTTCTAAAAGTTTGGGGGTGCGATGCTTATGTCAAGAAACTTCAACCTGAAAAGCTCGAACCCAAGTCGGAAAAATGCGTCTTCATAGGATACCCTAAGGAAACTATTGGGTATACCTTCTACCTCAGATCCGAAGGCAAGATCTTCGTTGCCATGAACGGGTCCTTTCTAGAGAAAGAGTTTCTCTCGAAAGAATTGAGTGGGAGGAAAGTGGAACCTGATGAGGTGATAGTCACCCCTTCCGAACCGGAAAGTAGCACAGCGCGGGAAGATGTTCCTGTGGTGCCTACACCGACTGGGGAGGAAGTTAATGATGATGATCATGAAGCTTCGGATCAAGTTACTGCTGAACTTCGTAGGTCCACAAGGACACGTTCCGCACCAGAGTGGTACGGCAACCCTGTCCTGGAAATCATGTTGTTAGACAACGGTGAACCTTCGAACTATGAAGAAGCGATGGCGGGCCCGGATTCCGACAAATGGCTAGAAGCCATGAAATCCGAGATAGGATCCATGTATGAAAACGAAGTATGGACTTTGACTGACTTGCCCGATGATCGGCGAGCCATAGAAAATAAATGGATCTTTAAGAAGAAGACAGACGCGGATGGTAATGTGACCATCTATAAGGCTCGACTTGTCGCTAAGGGTTATCGACAAGTTCAAGGGGTTGACTACGATGAGACTTTCTCACCCGTAGCGAAGCTGAAGTCCGTCCGAATCATGTTAGCAATTGCCGCATACTATGATTATGAGATATGGCAGATGGACGTCAAAACGGCATTCCTTAACGGCTTCCTTAAGGAAGAATTGTATATGATGCAGCCGGAAGGTTTTGTCGATCCTAAGAATGCTAACAAAGGCCTTGGGTGCAAGCATCTCGGAGTTGGAACATTCGCTTTGATGAGATGATCAAAGCGTTTGGGTTTACACAGACTTATGGAGAAGCCTGTGTTTACAAGAAAGTGAGTGGGAGCTCTGTAGCATTTCTCTTATTATATGTGGATGACATACTATTGATGGGAAATGATATAGAATTCTTGGAAAGTATAAAGGCCTATTTGAATAAGTGTTTTTCAATGAAGGACCTTGGAGAAGCTGCTTATATATTAGGCATCAAGATCTATAGAGATAGATCAAGACGCCTCATTGGTCTTTCACAGAGTACGTACCTTGACAAGATATTGAAGAAGTTCAATATGGATCAGTCCAAGAAGGGGTTCTTGCCTGTATTGCAAGGTGTGCAATTGAGCACGGCTCAATGCCCGACCACGGCAGAAGATAGAGAAAAGATGAGTGTCATCCCCTATGCCTCGGCCATAGGGTCTATTATGTATGCCATGCTGTGTACCAGACCTGATGTAAACCTTGCCGTAAGTTTGGTAGGAAGGTACCAAAGTAATCCCGGCATGGAACACTGGACAGCGGTCAAGAATATCCTAAAGTACCTGAAGAGGACTAAGGATATGTTTCTCGTTTATGGAGGTGACGAAGAGCTCGTCGTAAAGGGTTACGTCGACGCTAGCTTCGACACAGATCTGGATGACTCGAAGTCACAAACCGGATACGTGTATATTTTGAATGGAGGAGCAGTAAGCTGGTGCAGTTGCAAGCAAAGCGTCGTGGCGGGATCTACATGTGAAGCGGAGTACATGGCAGCCTCGGAGGCAGCACAGGAAGCAGTCTGGATGAAGGAGTTCATTACCGACCTAGGGGTGATTCCCAATGCGTCGGGCCCGATGACTCTCTTCTGTGACAACACTGGAGCTATTGCCCTTGCGAAGGAGCCCAGGTTTCACAGGAAGACCAGGCATATCAAGCGTCGCTTCAACTCCATTCGTGAAAGTGTTCAAAATGGAGACATAGATATTTGTAAAGTACATACGGACCTGAATGTAGCAGATCCGTTGACTAAACCTCTCCCTAGAGCAAAACATGATCAACACCAGGACGCAATGGGTGTTCGATTCATCACAATGTAACTAGATTATTGACTCTAGTGCAAGTGGGAGACTGTTGGAAATATGCCCTAGAGGCAATAATAAATGGTTATTATTATATTTCTTTGTTCATGATAATTGTCTATTGTTCATGCTATAATTGTGTTATCCGGAAATCGTAATGCATGTGTGAATACATAGACCACAACGTGTCCCTAGTAAGCCTCTAGTTGACTAGCTCGTTGATCAACAGATAGTCATGGTTTCCTGACTATGGACATTGGATGTCATTGATAACGGGATCACATCATTAGGAGAATGATGTGATGGACAAGACCCAATCCTAAGCATAGCTCAAAGATCGTGTAGTTCGTTTGCTAGAGCTTTTCCAATGTCAAGTATCTTCTCCTTAGACCATGAGATCGTGCAACTCCCGGATACCGTAGGAGTACTTTGGGTGTGCCAAACGTCACAACGTAACTGGGTGACTATAAAGGTACACTACGGGTATCTCCGAAAGTGTCTGTTGGGTTGGCACGGATCGAGACTGGGATTTGTCACTCCGTATGACGGAGAGGTATCTCTGGGCCCACTCGGTAATGCATCATCATAATGAGCTCAATGTGACTAAGGCGTTAGTCACGGGATCATGCATTGCGGTACGAGTAAAGAGACTTGCCGGTAACGAGATTGAACAAGGTATTGGGATACCGACGATCGAATCTCGGGCAAGTAACATACCGATTGACAAAGGGAATTGTATACGGGATTGATTGAATCCTCGACATCGTGGTTCATCCGATGAGATCATCGTGGAACATGTGGGAGCCAACATGGGTATCCAGATCCCGCTGTTGGTTATTGACCGGAGAGGCGTCTCGGTCATGTCTGCATGTCTCCCGAACCCGTAGGGTCTACACACTTAAGGTTCGGTGACGCTAGGGTTGTAGAGATATGAGTATGCGGAAACCCGAAAGTTGTTCGGAGTCCCGGATGAGATCCTGGACGTCACGAGGAGTTCCGGAATGGTCCGGAGGTGAAGAATTATATATAGGAAGTCAAGTTTCGGCCACCGGGAAAGTTTCGGGGGTCACCGGTATTGTACCGGGACCACCGAAAGGGTCCCGGGGGTCCACCGGGTGGGGCCACCTATCCCGGAGGGCTCCATGGGCTGAAGTGGGAAGGGAACCAGCCCTTAGTGGGCTGGGGCGCCCCCCATGGGCCTCCCCCCTGCGCCTAGGGTTGGAAACCCTAGGGTGGGGGGGTGCCCCACTTGCCTTGGGGGGCAAGTCCCCCCCCCCCTGGCCGCCGCCCCCCATGTAGATGGGGCTTGGCTGGTGCCCCCCTCCCAAGGGGGCCTATATAAAGGGGGGGAGGGAGGGCAGCAACACAACAGCCTTGGGCGCCCCCCTCCTCCCCTGCAACACCTCTCCCTCTCGCAGAAGCTCGGCGAAGCCCTGCCGAGACCCCGCTACATCCACCACCACGCCGTCGTGCTGCTGGATCTCCATCAACCTCTCCTTCCCCCTTGCTGGATCAAGAAGGAGGAGGCGTCGCTGCTCCGTACGTGTGTTGAACGCGGAGGTGTCGTCCGTTCGGCACTCGGTCATCGGTGATTTGGATCACGGCGAGTACGACTCCATCAACCCCGTTCATTGGAACGCTTCCGCTCGCGATCTACAAGGGTATGTAGATGCACTCCTTTCCCCTCATTGCTAGTATACCCCATAGATGGATCTTGGTGAGCGTAGGAAAATTTTAAAATTCTGCTACGATCCCCAACACAAATAACTTTCTCGTGACAAAATGCTCTCTACTAAAACTAACTTAGTTGTGTCTTTATTTAAACTTCCCCTAGTTTTTATTTACGTGCTTTTTATTATCTTGCAAACCTATCCTATCACACCTACAAAGTACTTCTAGTTTCATACTTGTTTTAGCTAAAGCGAACGTTAAGCGTGCGTAGAGTTGTAAGTGGTCGATAGAACTTGAGGGAATATTTGTTCTACCTTTAGCTCCTCGTTGGGTTCGACACTCTTACTTATCGAAAGAGGCTACAATTTATCCCCTATACTTTTGGGTTATCAAGACCTTTTTCTCATGCCGTTGCCGGGGAGCAATAGCGTGGGTGAATATTCTCGCGTGTGCTAGTTTGCTTTATCACTAAGTAGATTTTATTTGCTGTTCTAAGTTGTTCTCTATCTTTAGTTATGGATATGGTACACGAAATACCAAAGAAAATTAGGTGTACTTGCTACTCATGGAGATGGGGAACCTCCTAAAACCCTCGATGCTTGTTATGTGAAATATATTATGCACTACTTTGATAATCCTGAGAAAACCCCATTCAACTATATAGTGGGAGTAACGTTGGATCAACGTGAATAATTTAGGGATTGGCGCTTGATTAAAAAAGGGGAACTATTATGGGATCAAATTTATATGTTGCGTTGGTATGCTCGGCAACTATGCTTGAGATATGATTATACTTGTTGCTCTAGGATGAAGGTGTTGGGGAACGCAGTAATTTCAAAAAAATTCCTACGCACACGCAAGATCCATCTAGGTGATGCATAGCAACAAGAGGGGAGAGTGTTGTCCACGTACCCTCGTAGACCGAAAGCGGAAGCATTATGACAACGCGGTTGATGTAGTTGTACGTCTTCACGATCCGACCAATCCTAGCACCGAAGATACGGCACCTCCGCGATCTGCACACGTTTAGCTCGGTGACGTCCCATGAACTCTAGATCCAGCTGAGGTCAAGGGAGAGTTTTGTCAGCACGACGGCATGATGATGGTGATGATGAAGCTACCGGCGCAGGGCTTCGCCTAAGCACTGCAATGATATGACCGAGGTGGAAATCTGTGGAGGGGGGCACCGCACACGGCTAAAAAAATCAACTTGTGTGTCTATGGGGTGCCCCCTCCCCCGTATATAAAGGAGGGGAGGAGGGGGTCGGCCGGCCCTCATGGTGCGCCCCAAGGGGGAGGGGGATTCCTACTCCCACTAGGAGTAGGTTTCCCCCTTTCCTAGTCCTAATAGGAGGGGGACGGAAGGGGAAGAGGAGATGAAGGAAAGGGGGGCCGACCCCCCTCCCAATTCGGATTGGGCTTGGGGGGCGCGCCCCCACCTCTTGGCCGCCTCCTCTCTCTCCTACTAAAGCCCATGTAGGCCCATATAGCCCCCGGGGGGTTCCGGTAACCCCCGGTACTTCGGTATATGCCCGAACTCATACGAAACCTTTCCGGTGTCCAAACATAACCTTCCAATATATCAACCTTCATGTCTCGACCATTTCGAGACTCCTCATCCTGTCCGTGATCACATCCGGGACTCCGAACTACATTCGGTACATCAAAACACATAAACTCATAATACTGATCGTCATCGAACGTTAAGCGTGTAGACCCTACGGGTTCGAGAACTATGTAGACATGACCGAGACTCATCTCCGGTCAATAACCAATAGCGAAACCTGGATGCTCATATTGGTTCCTACATATTCTACGAAGATCTTTATCGGTCAAACCGCATAACAACATACATTGTTCCCTTTGTCATCGGTATGTTACTTGCCCGAGATTCGATCGTCGGTATCTCAATACCTAGTTCAATCTCGTTACCGGCAAGTCTCTTTACTCGTTCCGTAATGCACAATCCCGTAACTAACTCATTAGTCACATTGCTTGCAAGGCTCATAGTGATGTGCATTACCGAGAGGGCCCAGAGATACCTCTACGTCAATCAGAGTGACAAATCCTAATCTCGATCTATGCCAACTCAACAAACACCATCGGAGACACATGTAGATCATCTTTATAATCACCCAGTTACGTTGTGACGTTTGATAGCACACAAAGTATTCCTCCGGTATTCGGGAGTTGCATAATCTCATAGTCATAGGAACATGTATAAGTCATGAAGAAAGCAATAGCAATAAAAATAAACGATCATTATGCTAAGCTAAAGGATGGGTCAAGTCAATCACATCATTCTCTAATGATGTTATCCCGTTAATCAAATGACAACTCATGTCTATGGCTAGGAAACTTAACCATCTTTGATTCAACGAGCTAGTCAAGTAGAGGCATACTAGTGACACTCTGTTTGTCTATGTATTCACACATGTACTAAGTTTCCGGTTAATACAATTCTAGCATGAATAATAAACATTTATCATGATATAGGGAAATATAAATAACAACTTTATTATTGCCTCTAGGGCATATTTCCTTCAGTCTCCCACTTGCATTAGAGTCAATAATCTAGATTACACAGTAATGATTCTAACACCCATGGAGTCTTGGTGCTGATCATGTTTTGCTCGTGAGAGAGGCTTAGTCAACGGGTCTGCCACATTCAGATCCGTATGTATCTTGCAAATCTCTATGTCTCCCTCCTTGACTTGATCACGGATGGAATTGAAGCGTCTCTTGATGTGCTTGGTTCTCTTGTGAAATCTGGATTCCTTTGCCAAGGCAATTGCACCAGTATTGTCACAAAAGATTTTCATTGGACCTGATGCACTAGGTATGACACCTAGATTGGATATGAACTCCTTCATCCAGACTCCTTCATTTGCTGCTTCTGAAGCAGCTATGTACTCCGCTTCACATGTAGATCCCGCCACGACGCTCTGCTTGGAACTGCACCAACTGACAGCTCCACCGTTCAGTATAAATACGCATCCGGCTTGTGACTTAGAGTCATTCAGATCAATGTCAAAGCTTGCATCGACGTAACCATTTACGACGAGCTCTTTGTCACCTCCATAAACGAGAAGCATCTCCTTAGTCCTTTTCAGTTATTTCAGGATCTTCTTGACCGCTGTCCAGTGATCCACTCCTGGATTACTTTGGTACCTCCCTGCTAAACTAATAGCAAGGCACACATCAGGTCTGGTACACAGCATTGCATACATGATAGCACCTGTGGCTGAAGCATAGGGACTGACTTTTATTTCTCTCTATCTTCTGCAGTGGTCGGGCATTGAGTCTGACTCAACTTCACACCTTGTAACACATGCAAGAACCCTTTTTTTGCTTGATCCATTTTGAACTTCTTCAAAACTTTATCAAGGTATGTGCTTTGTGAAAGTCCAATTAAGCGTCTTGATCTATCTTTATAGATCTTGATGCCCAATATATAAGCAGCTTCACCGAGGTCTTTCATTGAAAAATTCTTATTCAAGTATCCTTTTATGCTATTCAGAAATTCAGTATCATTTCTGATCAACAATATGTCATCCACATATAATATCAGAAATGCTACAGAGCTCCCACTCACTTTATTGTAAATACAGGCTTCTCAAAAAGTCCGTATAAAACCATATGCTTTGATAACACTATCAAAACGTTTATTCCAACTTCGAGATGCTTGCACCAGTCCATAAATGGATCGCTGGAGCTTGCACACTTTGTTAGCATCCTTTGGATTGATAAAACCTTCGGGTTGCATCATATACAACTCTTCTTCCAGAAATCCACTCAGGAATGCAGTTTTTATATCCATTTGCCAAATTTCATAATCATAAAATGCAGCAATTGCTAACATGATTCAGACGGACTTAAGCATCGCTACGGGTGAGAAGGTCTCATCGTAGTCAACTCCTTGAACTTGTCGAAAACCTTTCGCAACAAGTCGAGCTTTGTAGACACTAACATTACCGTCAGCGTCAGTCTTCTTCTTGAAGATCCATTTATTCTCGATGGCTTGCGATCATCGGGCAAGTCAACCAAAGTCCATACTTTGTTCTCATACATGGATCCCATCTCAGATTTCATGGCCTCAAGCCATTTCGCCGAATCTGGGCTCATCATCGCTTCCTCATAGTTCGTAGGTTCGTCATGGTCAAGTAGCATGACCTCCAGAACTGGATTACCGTACCACTCTGGTGCGGATCTCACTCTGGTTAACCTACGAGGTTCAGTAGTAACTTGATCTGAAGTTATATGATCATCATCATTAGCTTCCTCACTAATTGGTGTAGGAGTCACAGGAACTGATTTCTGTGATGAACTACTTTCCAATAAGGGAGCAGGTACGGTTACCTCATCAAGTTCTACTTTCCTCCCACTCACTTCTTTCGAGAGAAACTCCTTCCCTAGAAAGGATCCATTCTTAGCAATGAATGTCTTGCCTTCAGATCTGTGATAGAAGGTGTACCCAACAGTCTCCTTTGGGTATCCTATGAAGGCACATTTCTCCGATTTGGGTTCCAGCTTATCAGGTTGAAGCTTTTTCACATAAGCATCGCCGCCCCAAACTTTAAGAAACGACAACTTGGTTTTCTTGCCAAACCACAGTTCATAAGGTGTCGTCTCAACGGATTTAGATGGTGCCCTATTTAACGTGAATGCAGCTGTCTCTAAAGCATAACCCCAAAACTATAGCGGTAAATCAGTAAGAGACATCATAGATCGCACCATATCTAGTAAAGTACGATTACGACGTTCGGACACACCATTACGCTGTGGTGTTCTGGGTGGCGTGAGTTGCGAAACTATTCCGCATTGTTTCAAATGAAGACCAAACTCGTAACTCAAATATTCTCCTCCATGATCAGATCGCAGAAACTTTATTTTCTTGTTACGATGATTTTCCAATTCACTCTGAAATTCTTTGAACTTTTCAAATGTTTCAAACTTATGTTTCATCAAGTAGATATACCCATATCTGCTCAAATCATCTGTGAAGGTCAGAAAATAATGATACCCGCCGCGAGCCTCAATGTTCATTGGACCACATACATCAGTATGTATGATTTTCAATAAATCTGTTGCTCGCTCCATTGTTCCGGAGAACGGAGTTTTAGTCATCTTGCCCATGAGGCATGGTTCGCAAGTACCAAGTGATTCATAATCAAGTGATTCCAAAAGTCCATCAGAATGGAGTTTCTTCATGTACTTTACACCAATATGACCCAAACGGTAGTGCCACAAATAAGTTGCACTATCATTATTAAACTTATATCTTTTGGCTTCAATACTACGAACATGTGTATCACTACTATCAAGATTTAGTAAAAATAGACCACTCATCAAGGGTGCATGACCATAAAAGATATTACTCATATAAATAGAACAACTATTATTCTCTTATTTAAATGAATAACCGTCTTGCATCAAACAAGATCCAGATATAATGTTCATGCTCAACGCTGGCACCAAATAACAATTATTTAGATCTAAAACTAATCTCGAAGGTAGATGTAGAGGTAGCGTGCTGACGGCGATCACATCGACTTTGGAACCATTTCCCACGTGTATCGTCACCTCGTCCTTAGCCAATCTTCGCTTAATCCGTAGCCCCTGTTTCGAGTTGCAAATATTAGGAGCATAACCAGTATCAAATACTCAGGCGCTACTGCGAGCATTAGTAAGGTACACATCAATAACATGTATATCAAATATACCTTTCACTTTGCCATCCTTCTTTTCCGCCAAATACTTGGGGCAGTTCTGCTTCCAATGACCAGTCCCTTTGCAGTAGAAGCACTCAGTGTCAGGCTTAGGTCCAGACTTGGGCTTCTTCACTTGAGCAGCAACTTGCTTGCTGTTCTTCTTGAAGTTCCCCTTCTTCCCTTTACCCTTTTTCTTGAAACTGGTGGTCTTGTTGACCATCAACACTTGATGCCCCTTCTTGACTTCTACCTCCGCAGCCTTTAGCATTGCGAAGAGCTCGGGAATTGTCTTATCCATCCCTTGCATATTATAGTTCATCACGAAGCTCTTGTAGCTTGGTGGCTGTGATTGAAGAACTTTGTCAATGACACTATCATCAGGAAGATTAACTCCCAGTTGAGTCAAGTGGTTGTGGTACCCAGACATTCTGAGTATATGTTCACTAACAGAACCATTCTCCTCCATTTTGCAGCTGTAGAACTTATTGGAGACTATCTCTCAATCCGAGCATTTGCTTGAAATATTAACTTCAACTCCTGGAACATCTCATATGCTCCATGACGTTCAAAACATCGTTGAAGTCCCGGTTCTAAGCCGTAAAGCATGGCACACTGAACTATCGAGTAGTCATCAGCTTTGCTTTGCCAGACGTTCTTAACGTCATCAGCAACATCTGCAGCAGGCCTGGCACCTAGCGGTGCTTCCAGGACGTAATTCTTCTGTGCAGCAATGAGGATAATCCTCAAGTTACGGACCCAGTTTGTGTAGTTGCTATCATCATCTGTCAACTTAGCTTTCTCTAGGAATGCATTAAAATTCAAAGGAACAGTAGCACGGGCCATTGATCTACAACAACATAGACATGCAAAATACTATCAGGTACTAAGTTCATGATAAATTAAAGTTCAATTAATCATATTACTTAAGAACTCCCACTTAGATAGACACCCCTCTAATCATCTAATTGATCACGTGATCCAATTCAACTAAACCATGTCCGATCATCACGTGAGATGGAGTAGTTTTCAATGTTGAACATCACTATGTTGATCATATCTACTATATGATTCACGCTCGACCTTTCGGTCTCAGTGTTCCGAGGCAATATCTGCATATGCTAGGCTCGTCAAGTTTAACCCGAGTATTCTGCGTGTGCAAAACTGGCTTGGACCCATTGTATGCGAACATAGAGCTTATCACACCCGATCATCACGTGGTGTCTCGGCACGACGAACTTTCGCAACGGTGCATACTCAGGGAGAACACTTGTACCTTGAAATTCAGTGAGAGATCATCTTATAATGCTACCGGCGAACTAAGCAAAATAAGATGCATAAAGGATAAACATCACATGCAATCAATATAAGTGATATGATATGGCCATCATCATCTTGTGCCTTTGATCTCCATATCCAAAGCATCGTCATGATCACCATCGTCACCGGTGCGACACCTTGATCTCCATCGTAGCATCGTTGTCGTCTCGCCAACTATTGTTTGTACGACTATCGCTACCGCTTAGTGATAAAGTAAAAGCAATTACAGGGCGATTGCACTGCATACATTAAAGCGACAACCATATGGCTCTTGCCAGTTGCAGATAACTCTGTTACAAAATATGATCATCTCATACAATAAAATTTAGCATCATGTCTTGACCATATCACATCACAACATGCCCTGCAAAAACAAGTTAGACGTCCTCTACTTTGTTGTTGCAAGATTTACGTGGCTGCTACGGGCTGAGCAAGAACCGTTCTTACCTACGCATCAAAACCACACCGATTTTTCGTCAAGTGTGTTGTTTTAACCTTCAACAAGGACCGGGCGTAGTCATACTCGATTCAACTAGAGTTGGAGAAACAGACACTCACTAGCCACCTATGTGCGAAGCACACCGGTAGAACCAGTCCCGTGTAAGCGTATGCGTAATGTCAGTCTGAGCCGCTTCATCCAACAATACCGCCGAATCAAAGTATGACATGCTAGTAATCAGTATGACTATTATCGCCCACAACTCTTTGTGTTCTACCCGTGCATATAACATCTACGCATAGACCTGGCTCGGATGCCACTGTTGGGGAATGCAGTAATTTCAAAAAAAATCCTACGCACACGCAAGATCCATCTAGGTGATGCATAGCAATGAGAGGGGAGAGTGTTGTCCACGTACCCTCGTAGACCGAAAGCGGAAGCGTTATGACAACGCGGTTGATGTAGTCGTACGTTTTCACGATCCGACCGATCCTAGCACCAAAGATACGGCACCTCTGTGATCTGCACACGTTCAGCTCGGTGATGTCCCACGAACTCTAGATCCAGCTGAGGTCAAGGGAGAGTTTCGTCAGCACGACGGCGTGATGACGGTGATGATGAAGCTACCGACGCAAGGCTTCGCCTAAGCACTGCAACGATATGACCGAGGTGGAAATCTGTGGAGGGGGCACCGCACACGCCTAAAACAATCAACTTGTGTGTCTATGGGGTGCCCCCCTCCCCCGTATATAAAGGAGGGGGCCGGCCGGCCCTCATGGTGTGCCCCAAAAGGGGGATTCCTACTCCCACTAGGAGTAGGTTTCCCCCCTTTCCTAGTCCTAATAGGAGGGGGAAGGAAGGGGAAGAGGAGAGGAAGGGAAGGGGGGCTGGCCCCCCTCCTAATTCAGATTGGGCTTGGGGGGCGTGCCCCCACCTCTTGGACGCCTCCTCTCTCTCCCACTAAAGCCCATGTAGGCCCATATAGCCCCCGGGGGGTTCCGGTAACCCCCCAGTACTCCGGTATATGCCCGAACTCATCTGAAACCTTTCCGGTGTCCAAACATAACCTTCCAATATATCAATCTTCATGTCTCGACCATTTCGAGACTCCTCGTCATGTCCGTGATCACATCCGAGACTCCAAACTGCCTTCGGTACATCAAAACACATAAAATCATAATACCGATCATCATCGAACGTTAAGCGTGCAGACCGTACGGGTTCGAGAACTATGTAGACATGACCGAGACTCATCTCCGGTCAATAACCAATAGCGGAACCTGGATGCTCATAAGTGTTCCTACATATTCTACGAAGATCTTTATCAGTCAAACCGCATAACAACATACGTTGTTCCCTTTGTCATCGGTATGTTACTTGCCCGAGATTCGATCATCGGTATCTCAATACCTAGTTCAATCTCGTTACCGGCAAGTCTCTTTACTCGTTCCGTAATGCATCATCCCATAACTAACTCATTAGTCACATTGCTTGCAAGGCTTATAGTGATGTGCATTACCGAGAGGGCCCATAGATACCCCTCCGACAATCGGAGTGACAAATCCTAATCTCGATCTATGCCAACTCAACAAACACCATCGGAGACACCTGTAGAGCATCTTTATAATCACCCAGTTACGTTGTGACGTTTGATAGCACACAAAGTGTTCCTCCGGTATTCGGGAGTTGCATAATCTCATAGTCATAGGAACATGTATAAGTCATGAAGAAAGCAATAGCAATAAAACTAAACGATCATTATGCTAAGTTAACAGATGGGTCAAGTCAATCACATCATTCTCTAATGATGTGATCCCGTTAATCAAATGACAACTCATGTCTATGGCTAGGAAACTTAACCATCTTTGATTCAACGAGCTAGTCAAGTAGAGGCATACTAGTGACACTCTATTTGTCTATGTATTCACACATGTACTAAGTTTCTGGTTAATACAATTCTAGCATGAATAATAAACATTTATCATGGTATAAGGAAATATAAATAACAACTTTATTATTGCCTCTAGGGCATATTTCCTTCAGAAGGCTCCACACCTTCCCTTTTCATGCAAATTTAATGATGATAAAACCTTGGCTTCTCATGCTAATGGTATATATGATTACTATGATGTGAAACAAATAGAAGAATTTGTTGCTTTTATGGGTGATTATGAAATTGAATCTTTGTTTAAAGAGTGTGAAAATCTTTATGATGCTGTTTACAAACCTGAAAATTTAGCTATACTCAAATATTCCTATGAGAATTATGAATACAATGCCGATATTGATGCATTTATTGAGAAAGTCTCCATTGTCCAAGAAGAGACTAATATTTTGCAGGAATCTATGGGAGAAGAAATTGATGACACTGTGAGCTCATTAGATGAAAAAGATGACGTGGAGAGCGAAGAACAAAAGGAGGAAGAGCGGATTAGCTACCGGTGCCCACCTTCTAATGAGAGTAACTCTTCGACTCATACATTGTTCAATTTCCCTTCGTGCTTACCGAAGGATGATTTCTATGATAATTGCTATGATCCCTTTGATTCGTTTGAAATATCCCTTTTTGATGAACTTGATAATTGCTATGCTTGTGCCAAGATGCCAATATGAATTATGCTTATGGAGATGAACTTGCTATAGTTCCTTATGTTAACAATGAAATTGTTGCTATGGCACCCACACATGATAGTCCTATTATATTTTTGAATTCTCCCAACTACACTATATTGGAGAAGTTTGCGCTTGTTAAGGACTATATTGATGGGTTGCGTTCTACTATTGCACATGATGATTTTGATGAATATAATATGTTGGGGAACGTAGTAATTCAAAAAAATTCCTACGATCACGCAAGATCTATCTAGGAGAAGCATAGCAACAAGCGGGCAGAGTGTGTCCACGTACCCTTAGACCGAAAGCGGAAGCGTTTAGTAACATGGTTGATGTAATCGAACGTCTTCACGATCCAACCGATCCAAGTACCGAACGTACGGCACCTCCGTGTTCAGCACACGTTTAGCATGATGACGTCCCTCGAGCTCTTGATCTAGTTGAGGACGAGGGATAGTGTCATCAGCCTGGCAGCGTGGCGATGGTGATGATGAAGTTACCGGCGCAGGGCTTCGCCTAAGCACTACGACGATATGACCGAGGTGTTAAACTGTGGAGGTGGGCACCGCATACGGCTAAGAAACAACTGTTGTGCTTTGGGGTGCCCCTGGCCACGTATATAAAGGAGGGAGGGAGAGAGGTCGGCGGCCAGGAGGGGCGCGCCAACGGGGGAGTCCTACTTGGACTCCTAGTCCAAGTAGGATTCGGCCCCCCTTTTTGCTTTCTTCCACCAGAGGGAAAGGAAGGAGGGGAGAAGGAGAAGGAAGGAGGGGGCCGCGCCCCCACCCCTTGTCCAATTCGGTTTGGGCAGGGGGAGGCGCGCGCCACCTCGTGGCCCTTCCTCCCTCTCTCCACTAAAGCCCACTAAGGCCCATTAACTTCCCCAGGGGTTCCGGTAACCCCTCGGTACTCCGGAAAAATACTCGGATCACTCCGAACCATTTTGATGTCCGAATATAACCTTCCAATATATGAATCTTTGCCTCTCGACCATTTCGAGACTCCTCGTCATGTCCGTGATCTCATCCGGGACTCTGAACAAACTTCGGTCATGAAATCACATAACTCATAATACAAATCGTCATCGAACGTTAAGCGTGCGGACCCTACGGGTTCGAGAACAATGCAGACATGACCGAGACACATCTCCGGTCAATAACCAATAGAGGAACCTAGATGCTCATATTGGCTCCTACATATTCTACGAAGATATTTATCGGTCAAACCGCATAACAACATACGTCATTCCCTTTGTCAGCGGTATGTTACTTGCCCAAGATTCGATTGTCGGTATCCTCATACCTAGTTCAATCTCGTTACCAACAAGTCTCTTTACTCGTTCTGTAATGCATCATCCCGTAACTAACTCATTAGTCACATTGCTTGCAAGGCTTATAGTGATGTGCATTACCGAGAGGGCCCAGAGATACCTCTCCGATACTCTGAGTGACAAATCCTAATCTCAATCTATGCCAACTCAACAAACACCATCGGAGACACCTGTAGAGCATCTTTATAATCACCCAGTTACGTTGTGACGTTTGATAGCACATAAAGTGTTCCTCCGGTATTCAGGAGTTGCATAATCTCGTAGTCATAGGAATATGTATAAGTCATGAAGAAAGCAATAGCAATAAAACTAAACGATCATTATGCTAAGCTAACGGATGGGTCTTGTCCATCACATCATTCTCTAATTATGTGAGCTCGTTCATCAAATGACAACACATGTCTATGGTTAAGAAACTTAACCATCTTTGATTAACGAGCTAGTCAAGTAGAGGCATACTAGGGACACTCTGTTTGTCTATGTATTCACACATGTACTAAGTTTCCGGTTACTACAATTCTAGCATGAACAATAAACATTTATCATGATATAAGGAAATATAAATAACAACTTTATTATTGCCTCTAGGGCATATTTCCTTCGTAATATGCATGTGCTTGCTGCTCCTACTTGCAATTACTATTGTTGGGGAACGTAGTAATTAAAAAAATTTCCTATGATCACGCAAGATCTATCTAGGAGATGCATAGCAACGAGACGGGGAGAGTGTGTCCACGTACCCTCGTAGACCGAAAGTGGAAGCGTCTAATAACGCAGTTGATGTAGTCGAACGTCTTCGCGATCCAACTGATCCAAGCACCGAACGCACGGCACCTCCGCGATCTGCACACGTTCAGCTCGGTGACGTCCCTCGAACTCTTGATCCAGTTGAGACCGAGGGAGAGTTTCGTCAGCACGACGGCGTGGTGACGGTGATGCTGAAGTTACCAGCGCAGGGCTTCGCCTAAGCACTACGACGATATGACCGAGGTGTTGAACTGTGGAGGGTGGCACCGCACACGGCTAAGAGATTGTTTGTTGTGCTTTGGGGTGCCCCCTTGGCCACGTATATAAAGGAGGGAGGAGGAGGAGGCCGGCCTAGGAGGTGCGCGCCTATAAGGGGAGTCCAACTAGGATTCCCAATCCTAGTTGGAGTCCCCTTCCTTTTCCAAGAGGGGAGAGAGGGAAGGAGTAGGAGAGGGAGAAGGAAAGAGAGGGGGGCGCCACCCCCTCCCTAGTCCAATTCGAACTTGCCATGGGGGGGCGCGCGGCCACCCCTTGAGGCCCTTCTCTCCTTTCCCGTATGGTCCATTAGGCCCACTACTTCCCCCGGCGAATTCCCGTAACTCTCCGGTACTCCGAAAAATACCCGAATCACTCGAAACCTTTCCGATGTCCGAATATAGCCTTCCAATATATCGATCTTTACCTCTCGACCATTTCGAGACTCCTCGTCATGCCCGTGATCTCATCCGGGAATCCGAACAAACTTCGGTCATCAAATCACATAACTCATAATACAAATCGTCATCGAACGTTAAGCGTGCGGACCCTACGGGTTCGAGGACTATGTAGACATGTACGAGACACATCTCCGGTCAATAACCAATAGTGGAACCTGGATGCTCATATTGGCTCCAACATATTCTACGAAGATCTTTATCGGTCAAACCGCATAACAACATACGTTGTTCCCTTTGTCATCGGTATGTTACTTGCTCGAGATTCGATCGTCGGTATCATCATACCTTGTTCAATCTTGTTACCGGCAAGTCTCTTTACTCGTTCCGTAATGCATCATCCCGTGACTAACTCATTAGTCACATTGCTTGCAAGGCTTATTGTGATGTGCATTACTGAGAGGGCCCAGAGATACCTCTCCGATACACGGAGTGACAAATCCTAATCTCGATCTATGCCAACCCAACAAACACCTTCAGAGACACCTGTAGAGCATCTTTATAATCACCCAGTTACGTTGTGATGTTTGATAGCACACAAGGTGTTCCTCCAGTATTCGGGAGTTGCATAATCTCATAGTCAAAGGAACATGTATAAGTCAGGAAGAAAGCAGTAGTAATAAAACTAAACGATCATTATGCTAAGCTAACAGATGGGTCTTGTCCATCACATCATTCTCCTAATGATGTGACCCGTTCATCAAATGACAGCACATGTCTATGGTCAGGAAACTTAACCATCTTTGATTAACGAGCTAGTCTAGTAGAGGCATACTAGGGACACTTTGTTTTGTCTATGTATTCACACATGTACCAAGTTTCCGATTAATACAATTCTAGCATGAATAATAAACATTTATCATGATATAAGGAAATAGATAATAACTTTATTATTGCCTCTAGGGCATATTTCTTTCAGTCTCCCACTTGCACAAGAGTCAATAATCTAGTTCACATCGCCATGTGATTTAACATCAATAGTTCACATCACCATGTGATTAACACCCATAATTCACATCGCCATCTGACCAATACTCAAAGGGTTTACTAGAGTTAGTAATCTAGTTCACATTGCCATGTGATTAACACCAAAAGAGTACTAAGGTGTGATCATGTTTTGTTTGTGAGAGAAGATTAGTCAACGGATCTGCCACATTCAGAACCGTATGTATTTAGGAAATTTTCTATGTCTACAATGCTTTGCATAGAGCTACTTTAGCTAATTGCTCCCACTTTCAATATGTATCTAGATTGAGACACAGAGTCATCCGGATCGGTGTAAAAGCTTGCATCAACGTAACTCTTTACGACGAACTCTTTATCGCCTCCATAACCGAGAAACATTTCCTTAGTCTTTTTAGGTGACTAAGGATAACTTTGACCGCTGTCCAGTGATCCACTCCTGGATCACTATCGTACCCCCTTGCCAAACTCATGGCAAGGTACACAATAGGTCTAGTACATAGCATAGCATACTTTATAGAACCTATGGCTTAGGCATAGGGAATGACGTTCATTCTTTTTCTATTTTCTGCCGTGGTCGGGTTTTGAGTCTTTCAACTTCACACCTTGTAATACAGGCAAGAACTCTTTCTTTGACTGTTCCATTTGAACTATTTCAAAATCTTATCAAGGTATGTACTCATTGAAAAAACTTATCAAGCATCTTTATCTATCTCTATAGATCTTGATGCCTAATATGTAAGCAGCTTCACTGAGGTCTTTATTTGAAAAACTCCTTTCAAACACTCCTTTATGCTTTCCAGAAAAATTCTACATCATTTTCGATCAACAATATGTCATTCACATATACTTATCAGAAAGGTTGTAGTGCTCCCACTCACTTTCTTTATAAATACAGGCTTTACCGCAAGTCTGTATAAAATTATATGCTTTGATCAATTCATCAAAGCATATATTCCAACTCCGAGATGCTTGCACCAGTCCATACATGGATCGCTGGAGCTTGTGCATTTTGTTAGCACTTTTAGGCTTGACAAAACCTTCTTATTGCATCATATACAACTCTTCTTCAAAAAAATCCATTAAGGAATGCAGTTTTGACATCCATTTGCCAGATTTCATAAAATGTGGCAATTGCTAACATGATTCGGACAGACTTAAGCATCGCTACAAGTGAGAAAAAAAATCTCATCATAGTCAACACCTTGAACTTGTTGAAAACCTTTTTGCGACAATTCGAGCTTTGTAGATAGTAACACTACCATCATCGTCTGTCTTCCTCTTGTAAATCCATTTATTCTCAATGGCTTGCCGATCATCGGGCAAGTCCACCAAAGTCCATACTTTTTCCTCATACATGGATCCCATCTCAGATTTCATGGCCTCAAGCCATTTTGTGGAATCTGGGTTCATCATCGCTTCCTCATAGTTCGTAGGTTTCGTCATGGTCTAGTAACATGATTTCCAGAACAGGATTACCGTACCACTCTGGTGCGGACCTTACTCTGGTTGACCTACGAGGTTGGTAGTAACTTGATCTGAAGTTTCATGATCATAATCATTAACTTCCTCACTAATCGGTGTAGGCATCACTGGAACTGATTTATGTGATGAACTACTTTCCAATTCGGGAGAAGGTACAACTACTTCATCAAGTTCTACTTTCCTTCCACTCACTTCTTTCGAGAGAAACTCCTTCTCTAGAAAGTATCCATTTTTAGCAACAAATATCTTGCCTTCGGATGTGTGATAGAAGGTGTACCCAACAGTTTCTTTTGGGTATTCTGTGAAGACGCACTTCTCTGATTTGGGTTTGAGCTTATCAGGCTGAAACTTTTTTCACATAAGCATTGCAACCCCAAACTTTAAGAAACGACAACTTAGGTTTCTTTCCAAACCACAGTGTAGCGACCAGACCTCAAACAGTCTAGCCTCTGTGCATCAGTGTCATCCCTGGATCGGTAATGCTGACACGCACAGTACTTGAAGGATTTATAACAGAGTAGCAATCACACACTTATTACATCGAATAGTCTCTAGAGAGAACTTATTACAATAAATATGGCTTAAGGCCATCTAAATACGATAATAGCGGAAGGCTTGGAAGATAAAGTGAGTCCATCAACTCCAACCGTATTACTGAGTATAAGACCATGACCTATGGCACCTTACTCGTCGTCTGAAAAGTCTGCAACATGAACGTTGCAGCCCGAAAATGGGTCAGCACATGGAATATGCTGGCAAAGTAACACATAGAGAGTAATGAACAGAATAATGCTATCTCTACATGCATATATGGCTGGTGGAAAGCTCTATGGTTATAGTTTTGCGAAAAGCCAATTTTTTCCTACAGCAAAGAAATAAATTTTATTTAACTATCATGGTGGTTGTTAAACATTGAGAAGGTACCTCCAACTCAATCCCAATTAAGAACGTGATTAACCCAATCAAATTAAATTAAGTACATAACCGGGGACACGGCTAACCATGATTAGTTTGTACACTCTGCAGAGGTTTGCGCACTTTTCCCCACAAGAATCGATCTCCTCCGTTTGATTTCTCGCACTACATGGTGTTTGAGAAACGGATGACCGAGACACAGTCTTTCAGAAACAATAACTCTTTACTCCGGGTGGACAGTTACACCTACTTTCCCCTACATCTGCTAGCCCACCACTGAAAGAGGTCATGCAACATACTCAACTATGCTAGAGCCCATAATAGCTTGTGGCTGCACACGGAAGTTTCTAGCATGAATAATCTCATGATCCCTTTGAGCCTGGGTGGCGGTCCATAGGATAATCTCACGGGTACTCCGGGATATCCAAAAATACAGGAAACACTGGGTTCCCCAGGTGCCTCAATCCACCCAGATGTGAATTAAAGTAACCACCTTAAGTTGAACCATTAATTAACATCCTCACATCTGTCATGGAAATTCACTCAAACCCAATCCACGTCTACGAGCATAGCATAGCAATATAAGCAAACGTAGAAGTAACTCCCAACGGTTTGATAATAAACAGGGCAATAGGTACTACCTCATCTACTTCCCAAAACCCACATATTAAACAGTTCCTAACCATGCTATAGTTTGAGGGTTGATCTAATGCAATAAAACTGGTGGTAAAGAGGTATGATCAAAGTGTTACTTGCCTTGCTGATGATCCGATAAACCTAGAGACTCGTAGTAGCACGCTTCGCACTCCGGGTACTCTATCGCAAACAAACAATACATACATAAGCAATCAAGTAAGGGTGCACGGGTAAAACTCAAAATAAGAGACTAACCAGAAAGTTCAACTTAAGAACTCCGGTTTGCAAAAAGAATCAAATCGAACGAAGCAACGAAACTCAAACGGCGAAAGAAACAATCTCCGTTTACTAATCTGGACCTAAGTCAAATTTTACAGTAGCAAAACTTGTTTAGGTTGATTAAACGGAAAGAGGGTTTCGAGATGAAACTCTAGGCGCTTGAATCGCCTGATTCCGATAAACGAGCGAAAAGTTATACTAAAACGAAAATAGATCAGAAATCGCGATCGAAAATAATCGCGAAAAATCCGAGAAAATGAAAAACTGACGAACAGGCTAACAAACGAACGTTCGCTGTCTGCGGTTAAACGACGAAAACCGTTCGTTAAAATGAACGTATGGACGAACGTCCGCAAAATAAATAAACCGAAAAAAAACCGAACCGAGAAAAATAAAAAAACGGATCTAGGGTTTCGCGAAAAAAACCCGATCAATTTTCAGAGAAAACCGGCGGTCGGGCGGGGCGGCGGCGGCTACCTCCGGCGGGCGGGACGGCGGGGCGGCGGTGGGCGGCGGCGGGCGGCGGGGCGGCGGCGTCGGGCGGCGGGGCGGCGGCGTCGGGCGACGGCTCCGGCGTCGGCGGGGCGTGGTTAGGGTTAGGGTTTGCGGGGGCGGTGACTTGGGTTGGCGGCGGGGTCGGGCCGCGGCCTTTTAAAGGGGCCGGTCGGACGAGTCCGGGTCGGGTACGGCCCGGCTAAGGCGGTGGACTTTTTTTTAAAAATATTCTGCGCAGAAAAACAAATAAAATAAATACTAAACGGACTCCAAAAATCCCAAAATAAGTTTTCCCCGTCCTCTAAAAATAAGTCGGACAAGATGAACATTTAGTTGGGCCTAAAATGCAATTTTGAAAAACGCTTATTTTTCCTAGGCAAATAAAATAGCGATAAAATACGAAATAAAATCTTATTTGATTTTATTATTAAATCCTCAATATTTCTTTATTTTGGGAAAGTCATTTTATTCCCTCTCTCTTATTTTTATTATTGAAATAATTGAAGATAAAATAAATAAAATCAAATGATCCTGTTTTCAAAATTTGAGAAAACCCAAATATGAAAATAACGAAATCCCCAACTCTCTCCGTGGGTCCTTGAGTTGCGTAGAATTTCTAGGATCTAGCCAAGATGCAAAAAAAATATGATATGCAATGATGATCTATTGTATAACATTCCAAATTGAAAATTTGGGATGTTACAAACCTACCCCCCTTAAGATGAATCTCGCCCTCGAGATTCGGGTTGGCTAGAAAATAGGTGAGGGTGGTCCTTCCGTAGATCTTCCTCTCGCTCCCAGGTGGCTTCATCCTCGGTATGGTGGCTCCACTGAACTTTGCAAAACTTGATAACCTTGCTGCGGGTGACTCGGCTGGCATATTCGAGAATCTTGACTGGTTTCTCCTCATAGGTCAAATCACTATCCAGCTGAATCGCTTCCAGTGGCACTGTATCTCTCCGTGGTATCTCAGCCATCTCTGCGTGGCACTTCTTCAACTGAGAAACATGGAACACATCGTGAACTCCCGACAATCCTTCGGGCAATTCCAACTTGTAAGCAACTTCTCCCATACGCTCCAAAACTTTGTATGGTCCTACAAAACGTGGCGCTAACTTTCCCTTAACTCCAAAACGCTTAACTCCTCGAAGTGGGGACACACGAAGATAAACTCTGTCTCCGACTTCGTAAACTGTCTCCTTGCGTTTAGAATCCGCATAACTCTTCTGCCTGGACTGGGCTACCTTGAGCCTATCGCGAATCAACTTCACCTTCTCTTCAGACTCTTTAATCAAATCTGGTCCAAACAACTGACGGTCTCCAACTTCGTCCCACAACAACGGTGTCCTGCACTCCTTCCGTACAAAGCTTCGAAAGGGGCCATCTTCAAACTGGATTGGTAGCTATTGTTGTAAGAAAACTCTGCATACGGTAAATTATCATCCCAACTGGATCCATAATCTAGCGCACAAGCTCTCAGCATGTCCTCCAAAATCTGATTGACTCTCTCGGTCTGTCCGTCTGTCTGTGGATGAAAGGCTGTACTGAACTCTAGCCTGGTACCCAAAGTTTCGTGCAACTGATGCCAGAACTTTGAGGTAAACTGGGTTCCTCTATCTGATACAATGGTCCTCGGAACTCCATGCAGACATACGATCCTGGTCATGTATATCTTTGCCAACTTAGCACTGGTATAAGTGGTCTTTACTGGGATGAAATGAGCTACCTTCGTCAAACGATCGACTACAACCCATGTCGAGTCATAGCCTGAACGAGTCCTGGGCAATCCCGTGATAAAATCCATGCCTAGCTTATCCCACTTCCATTCGGGTATCGGCAATGGTTGTAGCAATCCTGCTGGCTTCTGATGCTCTGCCTTCACTCTCTGACATACATCACAAACTGCTACATACTCCGCAATATCCTTCTTCATTCCGGTCCACCAGAAACTGTCCTTTAAATCCAGGTACATCTTGGTATTTCCTGGGTGAATTGAATACGGCGAATCATGGGCCTCTTGCAAGATCAACTTCCTGATCTCTGTATCATTGGGCACATAAACGCGGTCCTCAAACCATAAGGTATCGTGCTCATCCTCACGAAATCCCTTGGCTTTTCCTTTACTCATCCTTTCCTTTATCTCAGCAATCTCCTTGTCTGTCTTCTGAGCTTCTCTGATCTTATCCATCAAAGTAGACTGAATCTCCAATGCTGCTACAAAGCCTCTTGGAACTATTTCCAAACATAGTTCACGAAGATCTTCGGCTAACTCCTTGGGTAACTCTCCGGTCATGAGTGTGTTGACATGGCTCTTGCGGCTCAACGCATCAGCTACTACGTTAGCCTTCCCTGGGTGATAATGCAATCTCATATCATAATCCTTAATGAGCTCCAACCATCTCCTTTGCCTGAGATTCAACTCCTTCTGCGTGAAAATGTACTTCAAACTCTTGTGATCCGTGTACACCTCACAATGGTTTCCGATGAGAAAATGTCTCCATGTCTTCAACGCATGCACTACGGCTGCTAACTCCAAATCATGTGTAGCATAATTCAACTCATGGGGTTTAAGCTGTCGTGAGGCATATGAAACAACTCTTCCCTCCTGCATAAGCACTGCTCCAAGTCCTCGACGAGAAGCGTCGCAATATACTTCATAATCCTTGCGTTGATCTGGCAGAATCAACACTGGCGCTGTAACTAAACGTTTCTTCAACTCCTGGAAACTAGCCTCACATTCCTCCGTCCAATTGAACTTGGTGTCCTTCTTCAACAACTCGGTCATAGGTTTTGCAATCTTCGAGAAATTCTCAATGAATCTCCGGTAGTATCCTGCGAGTCCAAGAAAACTCCGGATCTCTCCAACTGACGTGGGTGATTCCCAATTTGTCACAGTGTTAACCTTGGTGGGATCTACTGCTATTCCTTCTCCGGATATAACATGTCCAAGGAATCCAACTTCCTTTAACCAAAACTCGCACTTGCTGAACTTGGCATATAACTGATGTTCTCTGAGCTTTCCAAGTACCAAACGCAAATGCTCCTTATGCTCTTCTTCATTCTTCGAATAGACCAGAATATCATCAATGAACACTACGACGAACTTATCCAAAAACTCCATAAACACTTTGTTCATCATGTTCATGAAATAGGCAGGTGCGTTAGTCAGGCCAAATGACATAACGGTGTACTCATATAGCCCATACCTTGTGGTAAAAGCTGTCTTGGGTATATCCTGCTCTCGAATCTTCAACTGGTGGTATCCTGATCGCAAATCAATCTTGGAAAATACTTTAGCTCCTTGTAGTCGGTCAAACAGATCATTGATCATCGGCAGTGGGTACTTGTTCTTGATTGTTACTTCATTCAATCCACGATAATCAACAACCATCCTCAACGATCCATCTTTCTTCTCCACTAGAAGTACTGGTGATCCCCAAGGTGACGAACTTGGGCGAATATATCCTTTATCCAGTAACTCCTTAATCTGCTTCTTAATTTCTTCCAAATCCTTAGCGGGCATCCTGTACGGTCTCTTAGATATCGGCCCTGTGCCTGGCAAAAGCTCAATCAAAAACTCAATGTCTCTATCCGGTGGCATGCCTGGCAACTCCTCTGGAAATACGTCAGGGAAATCCTTCACCACTGGCACTTCCTCCTGTACAACTCCTGATAAGGAATTCACTTGAGTCCTCTTCGGCACATGCCGGGATACATACTTAATCCTTCTTCCTTCTGGGGTAGTAAGCAAGATCGTCTTACTGGCGCAATCGATGTTTCCTCCATACATCGATAGCCAATCCATTCCCAAAATCACATCCAAACCTTGCGACTCCAAAACTATTAGGTCTGAGGGGAAAACATGCCTACCTATGGCCAATGGCATCTGAAAACATCCTTGGCTTGCCATATACTCTGCTCCTGGCGAGGTTACTAACATAGGTGTTCTAAGAACTTTGGTGGGTAACTTATACTTATCCACAAATCCCCTTGATATGTATGAATGTGATGCACCAGTATCAAAAAGAACGATTGCAGTAAATGACTTAACCAAAAACTTACCTATTACTGCATCAGGCTGTGCTTCAACCTCCTCCACGTTAACGTGGTTCACCTGTCCCCTGTTGAAAGGGTTCGGCTTCTTCCCCGAGCTTCCATTGCCATTTCCATTCTTAGCTTCCGGACATTCAGTTGCATAATGTCCAGTCTTCTGGCACTTGAAACAAGTAATGTGGCTCAGATCCCTCTTGGCTGGGGTTGATGGGTTGGTACGGTTCTGTCCGTTGCTTCCTCCGTTCCCATTGCCATTCTTGGGGCCACTATGATTGTGCGAGCTCCCTCCATTGTGATTGTGACCTCCGTGGTTATGCTGAAGGTGTCCTCCCGAGTTCGGGGTAAAACGAGGCTTCTGATGAGCTCCTGTACTGTACTTTCCTTGTCCATACTTCCTCTTACGGCTCTCAATCTGCTGCTGCTTCCCTTCAATCATGAGAGCTCTGTCTACCAACTCCTGGTAGTTGTTAAAAGTTGCCACCATCAACTGCATGCTCAGCTCATCATTCAGTCCTTCCAGAAACTTCTCCTGCTTAGCTGCATCCGTAGCAACGTCATCTGGGGCATAACGTGCTAACTTACTGAAATCCTCCACGTATTGGCCAACGGTACGTCCTCCTTGGCGTAAGTTGCGAAACTCACGCTTCTTCATGGCCATAGCTCCTGCTGAAACATGGGCAGTACGGAAAGCTTGCTGAAACTGGTCCCATGTGACAGTGTCAATGGGGTGAGTGGCTGTGTAATTCTCCCACCATGATGCTGCGGGTCCATCAAGCTGATGTGCGGCAAAACGCACTCTCTCCGCATCTGTGCATCCCGCAGTGGTCAATTCCCTTCCAATCTTGCGGAGCCAATCATCTGCAACAATCGGCTCGGTGCTGCTGGAAAACACCGGCGGATTCAGCCTCAGGAAACGGGCTAAGTGATCAACAGGTGGTGGTGGTGGTGGGTTGTTGTTGTTGTTGCCTTGGTTCTGAACTAGCACTTGCATCAGGGCAATCTGCTGCTGAATCAACTGAGTGATCTCCGGTGGGAAAACAAATCCGGTGTCGCGTCTCGGAGGCATCTGATGGGTTTAGAAAAGATGAGAAAATAGGATAGAATGAGATCTAGAGGGAAAACACTACCCATATGCACATGAGACAAACACAATCATATCACTCCAATCAATTCAAACAAGGCATACAATCGATCTAACTATCGTTACAAAGTGCTTGGACTATACTATATACATGGGGAAAATACTACTACTGATATGGTGGTCTACTAGAAATTTTGATCGGTCGAAGACTCCATGATATCTGCTCCGGCTTCATCCTCCAAATCATCATCACTGGGGTCCGAGTCGGTGTCGTCGATGATGATGTAGTTCTCCGGGCAAGTAGAATCGTCATCATCTCCTCCTGGCGCTGGGTCTCCCATGAAAACTCCGATCTTCTTTATCAGGTCGTCATTCTTCTCCAATAATGTTGCGATTTCCTCCTCATATCCATCGCGTGTAGCCTTGAGTTCTTCCTCCAGTTCCATGATCCTTGTCATTGCTTTCTTCAGATCTATCATGCCTGCGCACATCTGGTTCTCCTGTCGATGAATGTGCTGGTTTAACTCCTGAATGAAAGCTGCAATAGATCTATCCTTCCTGGTGCTGATCATCTCCCATTGCTCGTCTCGGCGCCCACAAATCTGATAGATAGTATCCTTGAGATCATTGTGGTACACTTCTCCAATGCGTCCCATGGTGATGTGGGCTGCCATGCTCTTTCCTAGACTCCAGGTTGGTGCATCAAAGGAAAACTCTATGGGCTCAGTGACTGGCATGAACGTCCTTCCTGGAACTTGAACTTGAATCATCCAGCGCTCCTCTTCTGGTAGTGTGGCGTTGTAGGTCCCGGTGAAGCTTGGTATTCCGATGTTCAGGTACCTAGTAACTTCCTTCAAGTGTCGTCCAAAAGGTGTATCCTCATCCGGTTGCGCGAACTTGTTCCTTGCATCCGCCATCCTAAAAGAGTGGAAGAAAGGAGAGGAGTCAGAAATGAGAAGAGAGTAGTGATCTAGGGCTTTAGCTTAGTGGTCGTGTCCTACAGTCAGCGTGTGCTCTGATACCATCTTGTAGCGACCAGACCTCAAACAGTCTAGTCTCTGTGCATCAGTGTCATCCCTGGATCGGTAATGCTGACACGCACAGTACTTGAAGGATTTATAACAGAGTAGCAATCACACACTTATTACATCGAATAGTCTCTAGAGAGAACTTATTACAATAAATATGGCTTAAGGCCATCTAAATACGATAACAGCGGAAGGCTTGGAAGATAAAGTGAGTCCATCAACTCCAACGGCATCACTGAGTATAAGACCACGACCTATGGCACCTTACTCGTCGTCTGAAAAGTCTGCAACATGAACGTTGCAGCCCGAAAACGGGTCAGCACATGGAATATGCTGGCAAAGTAACACATAGAGAGTAATGAACAGAATAATGCTATCTCTACATGCATATATGGCTGGTGGAAAGCTCTATGGTTATAGTTTTGCGAAAAGCCAATTTTTCCCTACAGCAAAGAAATAAATTTTATTTAACTATCATGGTGGTTGTTAAACATTGAGAAGGTACCTCCAACTCAATCCCAATTAAGAACGTGATTAACCCAATCAAATTAAATTAAGTAACATGATGATGAGATTCACATGATAATCCAAGAACTAGATACTCAAGATGTCCATAACCGGGGACACGGCTAACCATGATTAGTTTGTACACTCTGCAGAGGTTTGCGCACTTTTCCCCACAAGACTCGATCTCCTCCGTTTGATTTCTCGCACTACATGGTGTTTGAGAAACGGATGACCGAGACACAGTCTTTCAGAAACAATAACTCTTTACTCCGGGTGGACAGTTACACCTACTTTCCCCTACATCTGCTAGCCCACCACTGAAAGAGGTCATGCAACATACTCAACTATGCTAGAGCCCATAATAGCTTGTGGCTGCACACGGAAGTTTCTAGCATGAATAATCTCATGATCCCTTTGAGCCTGGGTGGCGGTCCATAGGATAATCTCACGGGTACTCCGGGATATCCAAAAATACAGGCAACACTGGGTTCCCCAGGTGCCTCAATCCACCCAGATGTGAATTAAAGTAACCACCTTAAGTTGAACCATTAATTAACATCCTCACATCTGTCATGGAAATTCACTCAAACCCAATCCACGTCTACGAGCATAGCATAGCAATATAAGCAAACGTAGAAGTAACTCCCAACGGTTTGATAATAAACAGGGCAATAGGTACTACCTCATCTACTTCCCAAAACCCACATATTAAACAGTTCCTAACCATGCAATAGTTTGAGGGTTGATCTAATGCAATAAAACTGGGTGGTAAAGAGGTATGATCAAAGTGTTACTTGCCTTGCTGATGATCCGTGAAACCTAGAGACTCGTAGTAGCACGCTTCGCACTCCGGGTACTCTATCGCAAACAAACAATACATACATAAGCAATCAAGCAAGGGTGCATGGGTAAAACTCAAAATAAGAGATCTAACCAGAAAGTTCAACTTAAGAACTCCGGTTTGCAAAAAGAATCAAATCGAACGAAGCAACGAAACTCAAACGGCGAAAGAAACAATCTCCGTTTACTAATCTGGACCTAAGTCAAATTTTACAGTAGCAAAAACTTGTTTAGGTTGATTAAAAGGAAAGAGGGTTTCGAGATGAAACTCTAGGCGCTTGAATCGCCTGATTCCGATAAACGAGCGAAAAGTTATACTAAAACGAAAAACAGATCGGAAATCGCGATCGAAAATAATCGCGAAAAATACGAGAAAAAGAAAAACTGACAAACAGGCTAACGAACGAACGTTCGCTGTCTGCGGTTAAACGACGAAAACCGTTCATTAAAATGACGTACGGACGAATGTCCGCAAAATAAATAAACCGAAAAAACCGAACCGAGAGAAATAAAAAACGGATCTAGGGTTTCGCGAAAAAAAACGATCAGTTTTCAAAGAAAACCGGCGGTCGGGCCGGGGCGGTGGCGGCTACCTCCGGCGGGCGGGACGGCGGCGGCGGGCGGCGGCTCCGGCGACGGCGGGCGGCTCCGGCGGGGTCGGCGGGGCGGTGGTGGGTGGTGGCGGGACGACGGGGCGGCGGCGTCGGCGGCGGCTCCGGCGTCGGCGGCGGCAACCGGCGTCGGCGGCGGCAACCGGCGTCGGCAGCAGCGGCGGCGGCGGCGGTGGCGGCGGGGCGCGGTTAGGGTTAGGGTTTGCGGGGGCGGCGACTTGGACTGGCGGCGGGGTCAGGCCGCGGCCTTTTAAAGGGGCCGGCCCGGCTAAGGCGGTGGACTTTTTTTTTAATATTCCGCGCAGAAAAACAAATAAAAGAAATACCAAACGGACTCCAAAAATCCCGAAATAAATTTTTCCCGTCCTCTAAAAATAAGACGGACAAGATGAACACTTATTTGGGCCTATAATGCAATTTAGAAAAACACATATTTTTCCTAGGCAAATAAAATAGCGATAAAATACGAAATAAAATCTTTGATTTTATTATTAAATCCTCAATATTTCTTTATTTTGGGAAAGTCATTTTATTCCCTCTCTCTTATTTTTATTATTGAAATAATTGAAGATAAAATAAATAAAATCAAATGATCCTATTTTCAAAATTTGAGAAACCCCAAATATGAAAATAACGAAATCCCCAACTCTCTTGTGGGTCCTTGAGTTGCATAGAATTTCTAGGATCTAGCCAAGATGCAAAAAAATATGCAATGATGACCTATTGTATAACATTCCAAATTGAAAATTTGGGATGTTACACACAGTTCATACGGTGTCGTCTCAACGGATTTAGATGGTGCCCTATTAACGTGAATGTAGCTGTCTCTAATGCATAACCCCAAAAGGATAGTGGTAAATCAGTAAGAGACATCATAGATCGCACTATAACTAATAAAGTACGGTTACGATTTTCGGACACACCATTATGCTGTGGTGTTCCAGGTGGCATGAGTTTGTGAAACTAATCCACATTGTTTTAATTGAAGACCAAACTCGTAACTCAAATACTCGCCTCTGTGATCAGATCGTAGAAACTTTATTTTCTTGTTACGATGATTCTCCACTTCACTCTGAAATTCTTTGTACTTTTCAAATGTTTCAGACTTGTGTTTCATCAAGTAGATATACCCATATCTGCTCAAATCATCTGTGAAGGTCAGAAAATAATGATACCCGCCGCGAGCCTCAACACTCATCGGACCGCATACATCGGTATGTATTATTTCCAATAAGTCAGTGGCTCGCTCCATTGTTCCGGGGAATAGAGTCTTAGTCATCTTGCCCATGAGGCATGGTTCACAAGCATCAGGTGATTCATAATCAAGTGATTCCAAAAGTCCATCTGCATGAAGTTTCTTCATGCGCTTTACACCAATATGACCTAAACGGCAGTGCCACAAGTAAGTTGCACTATCATTATCAACTTTGCATCTTTTGGCATCAATATTATGAATATGTGTATCACTACGATCGAGATTCAATAAACCATTTATATTAAGTGTATGACTATAGATGATTTTATTCATGTAAACAGAACAACAGTTATTCTTTGACTTAAATGAATAACCGTACTGCAATAAACATGATACAATCATATTCATGCTCAACGCAGATACCAAATAACATTTATTTTAGGTTCAACACTAATCCTGTAGGTAAAGGGAGTGTGTGATGGCGATCTTATCAACCTTGGAATCACTTCCAACACACATCATCACCTCGCCCTTAACTAGTCTGTGTTTATTTTGTAACTCCTGTTTCAAGTTACTAATCATAGCAACTGAACCAGTATCAAATACCCAGGGGCTACTATGAGTACTAGTAAGGTACACATCAATAACATGTATATCATATATACTTTTGTTCACTTTGCCATCCTTCTTATCCGCCAAGTATTTGGGGCAGTTCCGCTTCCTGTGACCATTTCCTTTGCAGTAGAAGCACTCAGTTTCAGGCTTGGGTCTAGCTTTGGGCTTCTTCATGGGAGTGGCAACTTGCTTGTCATTCTTATTGAAGTTCCCTTTCTTTCCCTTGCCCTTTTACTTGAAACTAGTGGTCTTGTCAACCATCAACACTTGATGCTTTTCTTGATTTCTACCTTCACCGATTTCAGCATCGCGAAGAGCTCGGGGAATCGTTTTCGTCATCCCTTGCATATTACAGTTCATCACGAAGTTCTAATAACTTGGTGATAGTGACTAGATAACTCTTTCAATCACTATCTTATCTGGAAGATTAACTCCCACTTGATTCAACCGATTGTAGTACTCAGACATTCTGAGCACATGCTCTTGATTTAGGCCAACTCAACAAACACCATCAGAGACACCTGTAGAGCATCTTTATAATCACCCAGTTGCGTTGTGACGTTTGATAGCACACAAAGTGTTCGTCCGGTATTCGGGAGTTGCATAATCTCATAGTCAGAGGAATATGTATAAGTCATGAAGAAAGCAATAGCAATAAACTAAACGATCATTATGCTAAGCTAACGGATGGGTCTTGTCCAGCACATCATTCTCCTAATGATGTGATCTCGTTCATCAAATGACAACACATGTATATGGTCACGAAACTTAACCATCTTTGATTAACGAGCTAGTCTAGTAGAGGCATACTAGGGACACTTTGTTTTGTCTATGTATTCACACATGTACCAAGTTTCTGATTAATACAATTCTAGCATGAATAATAAACATTTATCATGATATAAGGAAATAAATAATAACTTTATTATTGCCTCTAGGGCATATTTCCTTCAATTATGAGAGAGGAACCACATCTCTGCCTCTCTATGTTTCCAATACAATAAAATTGCAAGAAACTGTTTATACTATGCATTGGCCTTTACTTTATGTGCATGAATTGTTCTTTTATGACATGTCGATGCATAGGTAGAGAGTTAGACTTCGTTGTTGCATGATATATATTACTTTGTGCTCACTACTAAATTACAAATCACTGTTAATTAAAATTGGCTTTGATATACCTACTTGAGCACTTTATGCCTAGCTTAATGGCTTTAAAGAAAGCGATGCGAGGGAGACAACCCGGAATTTTTAGAGAGCCATTTATTTCTGTTGAGTGCTTTTATAAAGTTTGATAACATAAAGAATAAAGTGGGGATCCTAAAACTTTTTCAAAAAGAAAAGTGAAAGTAAGATAGACGAGCACCGTTGAAATGGGGGAGCTTCTTAAACTTTGTTCATGCCCATGGAAACTTTGCAAATCTTGAATTACAGAAACTTTTCAAAAAAAATAATTACCCCCTTGTACAAATCCATTGTATTATAAAAATAATGTGCCAAGATTTGCCTTTAGGATGATTAGATTGCTTGTTTGGTTTGTGCAGTGCAAAAACAGAAACTTTGGATGTAGTGCGTGATTTTACATTTTTTACTGGAAAGTCAAACGCTTCTGAAACTTGTTGCACAATAATTCTATACAAATTGTTTGTTTTGTCCTAATTTTTCAGAATTTTTGGAGTTACAGAAGTATGGTTGATGTTCAGACTGTCCTGTTGTTGACAGATTCTGTTTTTGATGCATTGTTTTGCTCGTTTTGATGAAACTATCGATTTTATCGGTGGTCTAAGCCATGGAGAAGTTATAATATAGTAGCTAAAATGCAAAAATTAAAATATGAATTAGTGTTCAATAGTACTTAAAGTGGTGATTTGCTCTGTTATACTAACGGATCTCACGAGGGTTTTGTTAAGTTTTGTGTGATTGAAGTTTTCAAGTTTTGGGTGAGATCACGATGGATGAAGGAAAAGTAGTGGAAAGAGCCTAATTTTGGGGATGCCCGAGGCACCCCAAGGTAATATTCAAGGACTCCCAAGCAACTAAGCTTGGGGATGCCCCGGAAGGCATCCTCTCTTTCTTCTAACGATCATCGGTAATTTTACTTGGAGCTATATTTTTATTCGTCGCATGATATGCGTAAATCTTGGAGCGTCGTGTGCTTTTTATTTCCCTTTTAATAATTCACCATGCTGGTATGAGATAGTCCTTGGTTGATTTATAGAATGCTTCATGCACTTCACTTATATCTTTTGAGTATGGCTTTTAGAACACTTCATATGCTTCACTTATATCATTTGAAGTTTGGATTGCCTGTTTCCTTACACATGGAAAACCGCCATTTGTAGAATGCTCTTTTGCTTCACTTATATTTCTTAGAGCATGGGCATATCTTTTATAGAAAGAATTAAACTCTCCTGCTTCACTTATATCTCTTTAGAGACTTGACAGGAATTGGTCATTCACATGGTTAGTCATAAAATCCTACATAGAACTTGTAGATCACTGAATATGATATGTTTGATTCCTTGCAATAGTTTTGCGATATAAAGATGGTGATATTAAAGTCATGCTAGTGGGTAATTGTGGATTGTAGAAATACTTGTGTTGAAGTTTGTGATTCCCGTAGCGTGCACGTATGGTGAAACGTTATGTAACGAAGTCGGAGCATGATTTATTTATTGATTGTCTTCCTTACGAGTGGCGGTCAGGGACGAGCGATGGTATTTTCCTACCAATCTATCCCCCTAGGAGCATGCGTCTAATGCTTTGTTTCGATAGCTTCTAGACTTTTGCAATAAGTATGTGAGTTCTTTATGACTAATGTTGAGTCCATGGATTATACGCACTCTCACCCTTCCATCATTGCTAGCCTCTTCGGTACCGTGCATTGCCGTTTCTCACCTCGAGAGTTGGTGCAAACTTCGTCGGTGCATCCAAACCCCGTGATATGATACGCTCTATCACACATAAGCCTCCTTATATCTTCCTCAACAGCCACCATACCTACCTATTATGGCGTTTCCATAGCCATTCCGAGATATATTGCCATGAAACTTCCATCATCTTCAGATACATGACTTGAGCATTCATTGTCATATTGCTTTGCATGATCGTAAGATAGCTAGCATGATATTTTCATGGCTTGCCCGTTTTTTGATATCTTTGCTACGCTGGATCATTGCACATCCTCACTGCCAGAGGCATTCATATAGAGTCATATTATTCTAGATATCGAGTTGTAATATTGAGTTGAAAGTAAATAAAAGTGTGATGATCATCATTATTACAGCATTGTCCCAGTGAGGAAAGGATGATGGAGACTATGATTCCCCACAAGTCGGGATGAGACTCCGGACGAAAAAAAGAGGCCAAAAAAAGAGAAGGCCCAAAAAAAGAGAGAGAAAAAGAGAGAAGGGGCAATGCTATTATCCTTTTACCACATTTTTGCTTCAAAGTAGCACCATGTTCTTCATAGAGAGAGTCTCCTACGTTGTCACTTTCATATACTAGTGGGAATTTTTCATTATAGAACTTGGCTTGTATATTCTGATGATGGGCTTCCCCAAATGCCAGAGGTCTTCATGAGCAAGCAAGTTGGATGCACACCCACTTAGTTTTCAGTTTGAGCTTTCATACACTTATAGCTCTAGTGCATCCGTCGCATGGCAATCCCTACTCACTCACATTAATATCCATTGATGGGCATCTCCATAGCCCGTTGATACGCCTAGTTGATGTAAGACTATCTCTTTCTTTTTGTCTTCTCCACAACCATCATATTCTATTCCACCTATAGTGCTATATCCATGGCTCACGCTCATGTATTGCGTGAAAGTTGAAAAGGTTTGAGAACATCAATAGTATGAAACAATTGTTTGGCTTGTCATCGGGGTTGTGCATGATTTAAAGATGGAGCATAGCCAGACTATATGATCTTGTGGGGATAACTTTCTTTGGCCATGTTATTTTGAGAAGACATGATTGCTTTATTAGTATGCTTGAAGTATTGTTGTCTTAATGTCAAATGATAGACTATTGCTTTGAATCACTCGTGTCTTAATATTCATGCCATGATTAGATTATATGATCAAGATTATGCTAGGTAGTATTCCACATCAAAAATTATCTTTTTATCATTTACCTACTCGAGGACGAGCAGGAATTCAGCTTGGGGATGCTGATACGTCTCCGTCGTATGTATAATTTTTGATTGTTCCATGCCAATATTCTACAACTTTTACATACTTTTGGCAACTTTTTATACTATTTTTGGGACTAACATATTGATCCAGTGCCCAGTGCCAGTTCCTGTTTGTTGCATGTTTTTTTGTTTCGCAGAAAATCCATATCATACGGAGTCCAAACAGGATAAAAACTTACGGAGATTATTTTTGGAATATATGTGATTTTTGGGAAAAAGAACCAACGCGAGACGATGCTCGAGAGGCCCACAAGGGTGGAGGGCGCGCCCCAGGGGAAAAGGCGTGCCCCCTGACCTTGTGGCCACCCCATAAGGCGGTTGGTGCCCTTCTTTCACCGCAAGAAATCTAATATCCGGATAGAAATCGTGTTAAAATTTCAGCCCAATCGGAATTACGGATCTCCGGGAATTTAAGAAACGTGAAAGGGCAGAATCTGGGAAGGCAGAAACAGAGAGAGAGAGAGAGAGAGAGAGAGAGAGAGAGAGAGAGAGAGAGAGATCCAACCTCGGAGGGGCCCCCGCCCCTCCGCCGCCATGGAAGCCAAGGACCAGAGGGGAAACCCTTCTCCCATCTAGGGGGAAGGTCAAGGAAGAAGGAGAAGGGGGGCTCTCTCCCCCTCTCTCCCGGTGGCGGCGGAACGCCACCGGGGCCATCATCGCGACAACGATCTACACCAACAACTTCACCACCGTCATCACCAACTCTTCCCCCCTCTATGCAGCAGTGTAACCCCTCTTTTACCCGATGTAATCTCTACTTAAACATGGTGCTCAACACTATATATTATTTCCCAATTATGTATGGCTATCCTATGATGTTTGAGTAGATCCGTTTTGTCCTATGGGTTAATTGATGATCGTGATTGGTTTGAGTTGCATGTTTTATTATTGGTGTTGTCCTATGGTGCTCTCCGTGTCGCGCAAGCGTGAGGGATCCCCGCTGTAGGGTTTGCAATATGTTCATGATTTTCTTATGGTGGGTGGCGTGAGTGACAGAAGCACAGACCCGAGTAAGTAGGTTGTTTGCGTATGGGAATAAAGAGGACTTGATACTTTAATGCTATGGTTGGGTTTTGTCTTAATGATCTTTAGTAGTTGCGGATGCTTGCTAGAGTTCCAATCATAAGTGCATATGATCCAAGAAGAGAAAGTATGTTAGCTTATGCCTCTCCCTCATATAAAATTGCAATAATGATTACCGGTTTAAGTTATCGATTGCCTAGGGACGAATAACTTTCTCGTGACAAAAAGCTCTCTACTAAAACTAACTTAGTTGTGTCTTTATCTAAATAGTCCCTAGTTTTTATTTACGTGCTCTTTATTATCTTGCAAACCTATCCTATCACACCTACAAAGTACTTCTAGTTTCATACTTGTTTTAGGTAAAGCGAACGTTAAGCGTGCGTAGAGTTGTATCGGTGGTTGATAGAACTTGAGGGAATATTTGTTCTACCTTTAGCTCCTCGTTGGGTTCGACACTCTTACTTATCGAAAGAGGCTACAATTGATCCCCTATACTTGTGGGTTATCACTTATCTTAATGGAAATAAGGTCTCTTATGATTTCTTGTGATGCTAGGAAACTTCCCAGTCAATGTTGGATGATTTAGTAGAGGATTTGGGGTATGAGAAGGCAGGAAGAATAAATATCTACCTATTTATTGATGCCTGGTGTGCAAATCAATTTGTGTGGACTTAAGTTAACTGCACAAAGTAATGACAGCAACTACGTCAAGAAACTGGTTAGAGAGGAGCATAGATATCTTATGTTCTATATTGATCATTAGACAACATGTGTGGGGATAAGAAGAAGAATGTTCTGGAAGATTTAGTTGGCAATGAGTATGACATGGAAGATGGAGATGAAAACTTTGTGCAGGAAGATCTAATTGGTGATAAGATAATCAAGTTGGAATGATAGGGAAAGGGAAACAGTTGGCAGAAGATCAAAATTCATATGAAGAATTATGTGACTGCTCTGATTCGGATGATGAGTAGATGAAGTTCAACTTCCCTCATTTTTCTAAATCATATTTGAAAGCCCCAGTTTCATGTTGGGCAACTTTTCTCCTTAGTTGATTTGTCCATAAAGGTTGTTAGGAAGTATCGTTGCAAGGAGAGACTGGGAATTACCTTTCCAAAAAAAATGAAAGAACAAGGGTAGGAGCTAAGTGTTGTGATGGATGCCCTTGGTATTATGTTTATGCTGAGGAGAGAAGGAAGGAGGCACATGAGGCCAAGCCTTCCCGTGCAGAAGCCAAGAGGCAGGCTTTGTCGGCGAGAAAGAAAGAACCAGAAGAGTAAAGGAAGATTACTGTTACATAAGAAAAAGACAAACTGAAGAGAAGAAGAGGCAAGAGAAGGATCAAATAGAGCAAAAGAAGCTAAATTTCTGATATATCAGCAAGAGGACAAAGAAATGCAGGGAGGATTCAACCACTATGTGCAAATGGAGGAGCAAGCCAGACAACATGCATGGGAGGAGCAAGCCAAAGAGCATACAAGCAACACAACAAGGCATCAATAATGGAAGGATAACATGAAGTAAGTTGAGGAACTAAACATATAACAAGCTAAGGAAATGAAAAGGAAGCAACCTCAAGAACTGCAGAATAGATAAGCGTAGGAACTGAAGAATAGACGAGCCGATGAATGGACGAAGAAACAGTCCATGGAAGAAAAATACGGTCTCAAGGCGGAGCAAATTTTGAAGAAGCACAATGAGTTAGAGGTACCAAGAGGGAACGTGCCAGAGAGTGAAAGTTCACTTCATCCAGGCAGCAGCCCAACATGCCACAAAAAAGATATTTCGGTGATCACATGAGAGATTTAAAAGAACAACAAACAATCCATGTTTGGTACTTTCAAATAGTTCACTACCTAGTCTTTTTTTTCTATTGGTATAGTGATGTATCTTGTGAACAAGTTTAGTGCATGCTAGAGTGATCTTTTGTATGGTCATGAACATGGAGTGATCATAAAAAGTGGATGGTCAAGTTATGTTGGTGATCATGTAGTAAAACTTTGTTGTTGATGTATGTGCAAAACATATTATATTTGATCTTGTTGATGTATGATAGAAGCATGCTTGATCTAGTTGTATGACCAAATTATATATCATCTTTGTTGTTTGTTCAACTTGTTAATTGTACATTTGTTGATACATATATGTTAACTGAGCATTCAGTTAACTGGCCAAAAAAATCACAGATTCTAGTTCAAATCAAATTTAGTTCAGAGCACGAAACAACACAATATTGTTCACTGCAAAAGACCACTCCTTCGGGTCATAAACAAGACACGCACACTTAAAATTGAATTTAAAGTACTTCACAGCACACATTGCAACTAAATTTAAACTGGACTTAAACAACGCACACAGTCTCCTGAGCAGCCAGCGCCACCTCGCCTTCAAAAGGGACGTATGCGTCGAGCAAATTTTCGGACATCAGCAGGCGATGATCTACCATAGACGTGACATGACGACGTTGGAGCGGGTAGTGACTCACATTCATCGTTGGAGGACGACATCTTGCTCCACATCGGCACCTTAGGGACCTCCAATTTCAGAACCTTGGGGACTTTAGACGGATCGTGGAGCCATGCCTCCATCACCAACTCACGCTTGTCCTCTAATGGCATGATGTAGATGAGCTCGTTGCATAGCTAGCTAAGGACGCGATTGTGAGTCACTACCCGCTCCGGCTCCCTCGCCTCGGACTACCTTGGTCTTGTAGTCCAGCGTGCAGGGCATCACACGCACCGCGTGGTTCCAACGGCAGAACTGGATCGACGAGCCAGTGACCATACTTGCATCAATGACTCCATGACGCGTGTGCACAATGCGCCGTCGGTGAATGTGAGCCACAAATCATGTGAAGGGGTGGCCACCTCATGCGACGACCTGACGAGTAATTTCCTCTCCAGGACGTCGAGCAGGACGGCAGCTCACCGGTGCAGTCTCCGACGATGGTCGCCAACAACATGCAACCACGATAATTCCACCTCCATAGAATTCATCCCCGGCGTTCACACAAGGAGCACATGACTCTGCCTGGAGGCAGGACTCGCCGTGCCTCCACACCTCCTACTAGAACTGTCAACCAACTCACCAATGCCACACCTAGGATGGCACCAGCGCTTCCGCTGGCTGACAACATCTCACTTTCAATCACGTTCTCAGCAACCATGGATTTTGGCCTCTTCGCTCGAAGAACTAGGGTTAGGGATTTGTGGGGGAAGAAATTAGGAATCTCAGGATATAGCTGCCTCCAAAACGATGCGAGGCCTTGTACAATGCAAGGTGCTTAGGAGAGGTGCTTGGAGAAATAAATCAGACTTCCCTTGAGCACCGATGCTTATTTGTAGACGTCTCTCCTGTAGAGATAGACACTGATGCTTCAAGAAAACCTGATTTATTTTTTAAGCACTTTCCTAAACATCTACTCCCTCCGTTTCTAAATGCAAGTCTTTTTAAAGATTCCAATGAGTGAATCTATACTCTAAAATATGTCTATATACATCCATATGTAGTTTGTATTGAAATCTCTAAAAAGACCTATATTTAGAAACGGAGGGAGTAGCATTGTACACTTGGATAAAAAAATTCTCTTATCCTCGTTTGTTCATTCCTTTAAATAAATACTTAAAAATCCCCTTCAATAACAAATCCAATTTAGAAGGGACTTCCTCCCCGTGTTGAGAAAACTTTTCTTCTTCCAATTCTTCTTTTCTTCATTCCAGGCCTTAGGCCACCACACGAGAAGACGATGCCTTGGGGTGCAGCGGGATTAAAAGATGAAGGGCACAACAGCACTGTATGCAGGACCATACGTTTTACGTGTCTTCGTATTCGAGGACCATATTGGAACATTTCTCAAGTTACAGCCATACAGTGAATAACTAGAGACTGGTACCATTACAAAGAATTTCAGACATCAAAACGAGAACAAGAAAATAACATGCAACGCCAGCACATTACTTAAAAAAGCAATATTTTAAGGTTTCTAGAGGTGAAATTGGACTGGTCACAAGATCAGCATGAAGCTATAAGGATTCAGCGTCTCTTTATTCCCATTTACTTAGCGAAACAGTTTAGCACCCAGTTATATCATGACCCCAACATTCAGACCAACCCCCTCCCGCTGTATATGTTAATTAATAGATTAAGAATTGCTAACGGTACAAAAATAATTACTAACTAGTGCAACCGCAAGGAACCGAGCGCTTCTGAGGATCTACTATCGTTCAAATGTCCTTCCCTAGCTCAACCTTCTTCACCAACCTTAGCGTGTTGTGCAAGATGGAGTCAAGTATTCCGGCCACCTAGAATTCACAGGTTCAAACATCAGCCATGTATACTCAATGCTCTTGGAAATAGTATGAAAATAATAATAAGGAGATGTTCCCACCGTGAAAACTCCACCAATAATAGCACAGACATTTGTGATGAAGTGGGAGAATGATTTGGGAAGTTCAGTCACCAGGACCTGATGATAAATGAGAATCAGCTTAGATGGACTGTTTGATATGTTAGTGAACCAAGTAAAAAGTATATAAAATACCTAGATACCTACCTGCATGGGAGAAGGCTCAAAATGGAATTTCACAACAGGAACATAGAAGCTGTGCACCAAGCTGCTGTGTGCTGTGTATTCATATTCTTCAAGCACTTTCAACTCCTTTGCGTATCTCAGCGTAACCAGCTCAGTCTTTACAATTTGTAGGTAATGCTCAATCTAGAATGACATAATTTAAACAAATGCCATGTTATCTCCTAATAAACAATGGAAAAAAGCTTAGATGCATTGCAAACTTCAAAAGAGAAGTAGGCAAATCTTAGGGACTTACAGTAACATTTGCATTGACATCACCATGCTTAACGATGTAAGACTGACCAGCTAATCTATCATGGTGTCCACCGACATAGGGAAAAAGTCTTTTCAGTTCATTAAACATCTTTGATGAGAGCCTTTTGCCAAATGAGAACGTTGTGACGTAGTGGGAAACATTTATCTGAGATGGATCAAATGAGTGTGAACCAGATCGAGCCGATATTACAACACTGCCAGGAACCTGGTGAAGAGAAGATAGTGATCAAACACCCCATAAAAGAATCCCTTCTCCATGCAGCAATTATTAGTACTACAGACGCTTACCTCACCAACACTACAGAAGCTAGCACTATGAATGTTAGCTCGCAAGTTCATTTACCTTTTTAACCCGCACAAAACCTTCTATTCTGCAGCCGCCGGTCATTGGAGCAGGTCGCTTTGCAGGATCAACAGTCCTGTTGGACTTGTCTTCCAAAGCAAGCACATGGGCCTCTTTTGGAATATTTGCAACATATGTTTCCATTGCCTAAGATTCAAAACTTATATCAAGAACAACCCAGTACAGAACAGCCTATGAGACCATAAATAGCATATATTAACAAGCAAAGAATTAGCCTTTAGTTCTCCCTCAAGAAGTTGATTACGATTTCTCAGGTAGGCTAAAGTTTAGGATATTGTGCGGTAGTAAAGATAACCCATGTGATACTATTGTACTGACATAAGAAGAAAAATTGGAAACCATGTGATTCATAACATACCGCGACTAAACTTTCAGTATCACGTTCCCCATAGTATGAGTCATGATCATGGTGACCCTGATTCTCCCTGCACAGAAGTTGATTTGGTTGTTTACTAACCTTGGGGGCAAAACTAACGGGAAGTATTGGCAGAATGAGGTTTACAGTTTCAGTATGATATAATGTAAGGTTTACTGTGCTTACTTCATATCACTCCCTTTATGAAAAATGCGAATTGATGGGTAACCTTGTATATGATGCCTGCATTTAATAAAATGAAGAGATGAAAATATATCATATCAGCATTTTGACTCAGAAGCATACGAATGCCAATATGTGAAACTAGGAGACAGGTGGGGGTGGGGAGAGGGGGGAGGCTTTCCCTCAATATGCAGAACTGAAATATTTTAGTTACTTTAGTGGCGCCAAACAGAAAGCAAATGGAAATGAAAATAGACAATTCTGGCAATGTTTATTCAATATGCAATATGGAAGATAGGGAAACGCTTCAAACTCATTCTTTTTTTCTTTCACTTTTTGCGGGTGCTTCAAACTCATTCTTAGTCAAATAGTTCTAGAAGGAATAACACCAGCAAGATCAGCACGCAAGGACACACTAGTAAATCATGAAAGACGGTGGGATCACCATATAACTTCAACAGATATTTACAACAAAATTAATCAATTCTCATGGTAGAAGACAAACGAGGATTTTGGATTCCAATGTAGCATATTCATGTGATGTCAGTCTATTAATACAGAAATCGAAAGGTTAAAATAAGAAGAAAGTTCAATTTTGGACAAAGAGAAAACTCATTGCATCAAAAGTATATCATAATCAACCCCCCTTATTTGTTTATCAATCTCCAATTTAATAATTAATTAGTACACTCACCTCTTACACAGTTCAACTTCCTCAGTGCAGTCAACTTTGCCAAGAAGAATTCTGCCATCCATTTCAGGGTCATATCTGAATATAACAAATAAAATCAGGATAGCAATCAAAAGCGTAAAATCATGAATCCCCAAGCTATCTTAGGGACAAAAAAGAGCAAAAGCATATACCTCTCCCTTATTATTTGCGCAGCCTTTTCCCATGAAGGTTTCTGAAGGATTATTGATTGATCAGAACCATTTTAACTTCTCCATATACACTAAGTGAAAGGGAACACAAAGAAAATAAATCTAACCAGACGATTGCTCCAATAACACCAGGGGGCATAAAAGTTGACAACCAAAACAGGGTACCTGGAAAGGAATATAATCTATGATAAATATCAACCTCTACAGTAAGGGGACTCTGGCAAAGAATAGGACAGTGCTGAATGCTAAATAAAAATCAAGAACAGAATATGATTGGCAGACAACACTGAACCTGGTGAAAGTAATTAGAGTTTATAGCCTATAGAGAAACAAGGAGTATAAATTAAATAATTAAATATCCACATGTATGTCTAGCAGTTAGATGCTGGTGCATAAAATATCTTTGACAATAGACCATAGGTTTCACTATTAATAAAGAAGATACTTGAATACTTACAGGTGAGAATAGCTATCAAAATTGCGAGAGGACAAGGCAACTGAACCATCACCATGGTATTCTTCAACATCATCTCCATGTTTGTTGACAGTGGGTATAGGTCCAGCGTGGAACTCAGATCCAGTAGGTACTAAATTCCGATCAATTGAAAACTTGCGAACAGTTTTCGTTATGTTTAGTCTGTTCTGCATATGTTTTGAACAGGAAACTAAGGTTAAACTAGTAAAGGAAAAAAAGCGTGCTATGTAAAGCAAGAAGAAAAAATAGGAAATTATTCCATACGTACAAACATAGTTCACATAGGTCCCCTACTTTTTGACACAAAAGCAACTTCAAAAAAATGGAGGCACTCATCTATTTCATGAGTTCAAGGTTGGTGTAAAAACTTTATGTAGCTTACATTTAAGGGAAATACCCATTCTGGTCCCTTAACTCTTCTGCAGGGAGAGTAATTTTTGCATTCTTCCTTTTGGTGCTTTTGTGACGGGTGCAATGGAAGCAGCCGGATTAGCAGCTTGGCACCAGCAATGACGAGGAAGGCAGTCAGCAGTCTCATTGAGGCTTGGTCTGGTTGGAGAGAGAGAGAGAGAGAGAGAGGGAGGGACCGAGGGAGGGAGGGAGGGAGAGAGAGAGAGATGCGATGATTGTAGGAGGCAGCCCCGTCGATGGAGGAGGCCGAGGTGAGCGACCGCACAGGGCCCCCAAATTAGCAAGTACTAGGTTTATATGATTTAATCCACCAGCGGCTAACCAAGCAAAGGCCTAATAAAGCGTACAGAGAGCCCACTCAGCAGCAAAGCCAGCCCATGGGTCCTCCTTGTACATCTATCGATCGGCCATGTTTCCATCATCGATCGCTAACCCTAAACACAACAGACCCATCGGTTCGCTTCTGCCAATCGCCCAGGACGCCGTCATGTGCTGGCTGCCTTCCGCCGATCGGTAATCGCGGATCGTCGACGCCCCCTCCATGGCTGCCCCCAGTCCTCCACACCTAGTGTACTAGCCATCACTGTCTCGTCTGCTTAATCCCATCCCTCTCTTTGATTACTAGTACCTGATTAAGCTTGATATTCCCGATGCTAAGTTAGGAATAGGTCAATATTATTTGTTCACGGAGCTAGATAGGTACTCCAGGCTGGCGCCAAGTTAGGTTGACACGGTCGGAATTAGGATGAAATTGAGTTTGTCCATGGAATCCTCGTCATGAATTTATTTCTCCACAAAGCTAGGTTAGGAGTAGTATGGAATTAAGTTTGTTTCTGATCATTGGTAGTAACGTGAGAGTATGTTTTAGTTATATTAGTTCTTCTGCCATATGAACTTTTTGAAATTTTTGACCCAATTTTGATTTTCGTCCCGGGGCCCCAAATTTCTGGAGACGGTCCTGGTAGGAGGAAGCCAAAAGATACTCCCTCCGATCCATAATAAGTGTCGCAGCTTAACTGCGACACTCATTATGGATCAGAGGGAGTATCATAATTTAGCTTTCTCTGATTTCTGTCTGGGCAAGTGTTTGGTTCACATGTTGGACCTTCTATCGTCTTGGGAGCTTTTTTATCTGACCGGTGGCAAATTGGCATACTTAGCTGCTACATAGGCCTAAAATAACATTAATTCTGTAGCGAGAGGGTTAGTTGCGATGATTTTCATAACCAGGAGTTTTAAAGTTCACCGCGTGAAGATAAAATTTCCAACACATAAATTTATTGTAAAATGATTTTCAACATGCAACGTAACAAGGAACTCAACAAAAAGATTACGGAAAGCATAAGATCTGATTCTGTTTCCCCGTTTTAGGTTATCATACAAAAAGGAAGTCGCATTTTATATAATGTTGCATTTTCGGAACTAGAAGAGAACATATAAAGCACTGTAGGAAGAGATCGAATCTTACTGTTCCCAGCACATCACTGACATCAACTGATGCAAATTCACATGAAAGCGCAGGAAAGCTGCAAAATGCAGAAGCCATAGTGAACAATCAAGGGAATAATAAGGTTTTGCTGCCTATCATTAACAAAGTCATCCCATCGAAAACATAAAATATCAATCTGAACTCCAAACAGACGGCTAGGCAAAATATCAATCTGAACTCCGAACAGACGGCTAGGCTAGTGTTAGTGTATTCCGCTTACTACGAATTATGGTGTGCAAACGAACAAACAAATATCTGGCTAGTGCTTGATATTTTCCCAAAAACATGGAGCACCAGTTCCAATAACATATCTCAGATGCATACGGAGACTAGGAGGAAAAAAGATAATTATGGATGCCAAACCTATTATACTATGAACAAAATAAAAATGGTTGGATTTGAAAAACTAGTTGATGGCAAGACTATTAACCTAAGTACACATCAGATGCTTCTTGACAGGATTCAGAGAAGAGTAAAAACATCAAGAAACACGCAATGACATGTCTTGTGCTGTATATATAAACTGTGGACTGGTAACAGATAAATAACAATAGCAAGTAATTAGTTTTAGAAGAGCAGAGATGCATCAGGTGGAAGACAAATTCCATTAAGTGTCCGCAAAACAAAGAGCAACAGATAGCAGAATTATTGATGAAACATAAAGGCTTAGGTTTAAACTATGTATTCAATAATGCTCGCGAAATGCTACCGAACTCACCTCAAGTTAAAATCTATCCGTAAGAACTCCCCATCTGAACTCCTGTCAACAATTACAGATGTGGTGGTATTGACTGCTAAGTAACTACTCAACTCCTGCAACAACAATTTAACACAGATTTAGATGAAAGTAACCTCATCATATATTGCAATATAAATTTAAAGATCAAGAATGCAAGATCATGTAAACATTATTCGAAATTGCTAGCAAGTGCAGGAATTGCAATGCTTAACCAATGAGGACCCAAGTGATGCATTGGTTCCAGAGGAACTAGTACACCATGTGATGTCAATATGTCATCACACTGCCAGTTTCAATTCACGCAAAACAATTGACAATTCAGCCAACACACAGCTTTAGGTTCCAATGAGCCTAGTTGCTTTCATAATCTAGTCCACCATGTTGATGCTCTGATGATCAATAAAAAAAGTTCATTTGAAAGGGTTATTTCGGACTACATAACTTGAAATGGTGTAGCAATTAAGTACTACAGCAAACCGAGTAGTAGCCTACCAATTATTCACATAAACAAAGGGCAATGCCCTTTTCCTTATGGTTGTGTTCCTAAGTGTAATCTACAAACCAAATCGAAAATGAAAACAGACTTGTTACTTATTTTTGTGCTACATAGACTGAAACCAAGTAAGATAATGTAACCTGACAAGAAGTACAGTATAGTTGAAAACAAAACAGAAACTGGGAACTGACCATTCCAAACAAAAACACCATTGCCAGTGCTGCAAATATGGATAATCCAGCGCCAGATAGTGATGCCTCCGTCAAATCCCTAGGAATTTTTCTGCAGACAGCCAACACAAAAAAAATCTCTTTACGTTACCACTTCATCAGTAGAAACTCAAAAACAGCACTGGACAATGCCAGCAAAAAGTTCACACGCCCACACCGACCACCATTACACCATACTGTAAATTTTTGCATTTTCGGTATTACCACGTTCGAACATCATCTAGGATGCAGTTCTCCAGAGAAAGACGTAAATCATTACTGGCGAGTACCCAAGCTCGAACTAAAAACATCAATTCGTAGCCAATCCCCCGAATACAGACAGTAATCCGACTAAACCAAACCCCACATTCACCGAATCCCGCCGCTAATCTGGAGATCGGAAGGGAAGCGAATGATACCTGTAGAAGTCGACGGACTTCAGCTTGCTCGAGGAGATCATGGCGTGGCAGCGCGCCGGGGTGTCGGATCTGCCGGGTGCGGAGAGATCTGGAGGGAGGGGAAGGAAAGAGGTGAGATTTATGTGGGGAGATCTCTTCTTTTCGTCGTTTCGAAAGGCGTGCCCGCGGATCTCACCGCCTCCTACCTCCCAGAGTCCAGAGTACCGCTGCCTTGCCTTCGATGTTAATTGCGTCCAGCCACGGATACGTATCCATCTATTTCTATTGCTTTCCTTTTATGTATTTCTGAAAAATGCCGTATCAAGTTAGTAGAAAATTAATTTGGCCCTATCCTGATCTCAAAAAATAAATGCCCCTGTATCTTTTTTTAATGAAAACACTAACGCCCCCACACGTGTGGGCGTTTGCATCTCGCCCACACGTGTGGGCGTTTGCATCTCGCCCACACGCGTGGGTCCGCGTCCGTTTATGAGCGCACGAATCTTGGCATGTTTCTAATGCCACGTAGGACTGGGCTGGTGTGTGGGCATTCACCCGGTCGCCCACACGGCCGTTTCACCACACGGGAGGGGCTGGTGTTTGGGCGTTCAGCAGTTTGCCCACACACCACTTTCCACTCACATACAAGGGCTGGTGCGTGGGCATTTGCCATCTCGCCCACACGCCCGTCTCCTCCCACACCCAAGCTGCCAGTTGCCATGTGTTTTGCAGTGTACATGGCAACTACCCCTAGTGTGCTTTATAAGCAGGTGGCAATTCTCTCTTATTTTTTACCCGAACATGTCAGTTGCCATGTATTTTGCAGGGTACACGGCAACTGCCCTAGTGTGCTTCTAAGCAGATGGCAACTCTCTCTTTTTTACCCAAACATGTTGTTTTTGCTATGTCTTTTTGTAGCGCTACACGGCAACTGCTTAGTGTTAGTAGGTGGCAACTCCTAAGGTTTTCAAATCATGGCAACTGTAGTAAACCAGACCATACATATAGTGCTAGTAAGTGGCAAATCCCTAAAGTTTTCAAATCATGGCAACTATAGTAAATCAGACCATACATGGCAACGGCCGCAGTTGCCCAAAAATGGCATCTAGAACTTTTGACATGAGATGGCAACTGTAGTTGAGCAACCATGGCAACTGTAGTTGTCCGACATGGCAACCGTAGTTCAGCGACATGGCAAATGCAGTTAAACGAACATGGACGAGGGTCTGGACCATGGCAACTGCGGGCGCGCGGTGACTGTCACGCGGGGCATGCGGGACCACGAGGTACGAGGCCTGACGTACGGGGCGTGTGGGCGTTATCTATTTCGCCCACACGCATGCGTGTGAGAGGGATCGGGAGGGAAAAAAGAGGTGTGTGGGCATTACTTGTTTTGCGCACACGTAGGTGTGTGGGTTATTCCTCTTATACACCACACAAAATGTATGGGCAGACCCCCTAACACCCACACGTGTGACACTTATCGACGTCCTTTTTTAATAGTTGAAAAAATGCCCCTTTATCCTGAAAAGTTAATTTGCTCCTAGTATTTACATAGCTGAGTAAATGTAATGTTTTTTTCAACAAAGAGTAAATGTAATGTTAACCATAGTTTATATTGTAGCCTATTTTTGTGTGCTCATACATATGTACACACACTCACACCTATGAATGCACACACGCACATATACTCACGCCGAGCATCTCCGATAGACTTAGCCGGCACGTCATTTTGAGATTAACGAAGTAACAACAAGCGCCTTCGTAGTCGATGGGAACGTCTCCACCCACCGAAGGCATCTCGCCACAAGTCTAAATAAATCCAAAAAATGCAAGAACCAATGTCAAATCTAGGACTTAAATTCTGATGGGTTGAGGATGTCCCTATCGTCCTAACCCAATCAAGTTGGTTCACAATTTATATTGCAGTAACATTTTCTCCTATAGAATTCAAAAGTACTCCTATGCAACAGTGTATGCATAAATTCAAGTTTATAATCTAAAAATTCAAATAAAAATGGCAGTCAAAGTTTTTTCTTCAAGCACACGCAAGAGCATTGCGCGCTTTTTCATTTAAGAAGGAAGAAAGGTCATTTACAGGATGATTACAAACGCTTGGGAGCGTAGTCCACAAGTCTAGGCTATTACAAGCTACGGTACATCTCGCGCCAGCCCACATAGTTTGGCTCTAATCCACAGTTCTCGCTTTGGATATTACTAGCGACCACATGCGGCATGAGAGCACTTTTGTCAAAAACCTGCCTATTACGCTCAAGCCAGATGAATCGGAGCACAAGACAAACCATGGTGTTAACTTTGCGACGGCTTCTACTGGGAACCGCATTGCTTAGCGCCGGCCACCACTCCTTGATAGTGTCGGTTGGGGTTGGAGTTCTTCTATGCAAACGCCATGGGAGTAGGACGTTGTACCAAACTTCCCTGGCAAAGGAGCAACCGAGCAGCATGTGATTCAGCTTCTCATCCTCTTGTGCATAAAGCACGCAGCAATCCGGGTGCTCGAGCTGCCGCCTAGCAAGGCGATCCGCAGTCCACAGCCGATCATGGAGGGCCAGCTAGACAAAAATCTCTGTTTCTAAAGGTGCCCATGATGTCCACAGCTCCGCAGCACCAGGGAGAAACTCATGGCCTAAGAAGAAGAGGTGATAGGCACTACTTGCTGAATATAATCCATCCGGCGTTTGCCTCCATCTGAATGAGTCTGGCTGCTCCGACAGGCTCTGACCGGTGATAAGAGGCCAGATTTTTAGGACGTCCGCAATGGCATGTATGTCGAGGTTCCCACGTAAGTCATTTATCCACGCCCCATTTGGCAGACTGTCTGCAACAAATCTCTGCATGGCGACAGGCCGAACAAACTTCAGCAGAGACAGGGCAATCTGCTGAAAGCTAGCACCGTTTATCCACGGGTCTGTCCAGAATTTGATGTTATTGCCATTCCCAAGCAAGCAATGTAATCCAGCGCTGAAAATGATGTCAAGCTCAGCAGGCAGTTTAATGTCAAGGCCTTGCCAAGGCTTCTCGTCAGCGACCTTCTCGAACCAGCGCCATTGAGAAGTAGGGCCTGATTTAGTAACCTGAGGTTGTGGATCCCGAGTCCACCATAAACTTTAGGCGAGCAAACAAGGTTCCAGTTGATTAAGCAGTTCCTGCCTTTGGGCTCGTCATGCCCGCACCAAAAAAATCCACGTCTGATCTTATCAATGCAAGAGATAAACCACGCCGACAGATCAAGCACGAGCATTAAGAAGATGGAAGCTGCGGTGAGCGTTGAGTTGATTAAGATAAGCCTCCCGGCCCGATGGAGATAGCGTGCTTTCCAGGTGGGCAAGTAGTCCGCGGTTCTGTCAATAAGTGGTTGGAGAGCAGATTTGGGCAGCCGAGTAACAGATAGTGGCAACCCCAGATAGGTTAGGGGAAAATCCTTGATGGAGCAGGCTAGGGTGGCTGTCACTTGATGAATGTCCTCCTGCCTGCAACGGATCAGCGAGATAGAGCTTTTAGCCATGTTGCAAGACAGTCCAGAGGCATGCCCGAACGCACTCAAAAGGTGCACGGATGCTTCTGCCTCGATCACATCAGACCTAATGAGCAAAACAGCATCGTCAGTGTAGACGGATAGGCGGTGCTTGATACCCTAGCGACACAGAGGCTTGAAGAGATTGCTCTGCTCCCCTTTTAGAAACAAGGCAGTCAACGTGTCCATGACGATTACGAAGAGAAGAGGAGACACCGGATCGCCTTGCCGGAGCCCACAAGCATGCCAGAAGTCCTGTCCGGGACTGCCATTGATCAGGACACTTGAACTGGCCGTAGACAGAAGGCAGGCCAGGCGTGCAATCCACTTTGGCCTGAATCCACGATGCTTGAGCAGCTTCAGCAAGAAAGCCCAGTTAACAGAATCAAAGGCCTTTGCTATGTCAATCTTCATCATGGTTGCAGGAACTTTCCGCCGGCGGAGGGTCTTGATCGATTGCTGCACCAATAAGAAGTTGTCCACAATGGAGCGACCTGCGATGAACGCACTTTGGTTGGAATGCACAAGCGACGGCATGAGCGGAGTAATCTAGATGGACATTATTTTGGAGACAATCTTCCCAATGTTATGCACCAAACTGATTGGCCTGAAATCCCTAATATCCACTGCCCCTGGCTTCTTCGGTAGAAGAGTGATGTATGCCTCGTTCAGACGAGCAATGCCACGGCCATCACCGGAGCTGAAACTGTGGATAGCTTTGCAAACCACCTCTTTGATTGTTGGCCAACAAGACTGGTAGAAACGCAGGGAGAAGCCGTCCGGCCCCGGGGCTTTGTCGGGCGGCAATGAGCTGATTGCAGTCCAGATTTCACTGTCAGAGAAGTCGCGCTCAAGGTGCGCTGTGTCCATGGGAGGAAGGTCCAGGTGTTGAAGATTCAAGCAATGTTGGCGTTGCCCCGGTGTGCCAATTAACTTGCCAAAATGATCCGCGGCAAGATCGTCCATGGCTTGTTGGGTAGTGGCTTCGGATCCCTCCTTCTGCAACTTGAAGATGTGATTCCGGCGACGACGCGCACTCGCATAGGACTGGAAGAAACCAGTATTTGCATCGCCTTCTTTGAGCCACAAGAGACGGGACTGCTGCCTGGCAATGGTATGTTGAAGGGAAGCCAACCCTAGAATCTTCTTCTTGAGTTGGTGGCGCAACCAGAACTCAGCGTCAGAAAGCGGTCGCTGATCCATAGCAGCGTCCATTAGGCGAATGACCTCGTGTGCCATTTGGATTTGCTCCTTGATGTTTCCTATGGATCGTTGACTCCATGACGACAGGGCCTTGGCTATAGCTTTCGGCCTATTGAACAGATCCAGGAAGGGGTCAGACGCAGGCGTAGTGGAGAACCAGCCCGCGGCGACAGCCTCCTGGAACCCAGCCATCTTTGGCCAGAAGGATTGGAAACGGAACCTTGACTTCCTGTGAAAGTTGACGTTCGTTGCCATCAGAAGAGGGCAGTGGTCCGAAAGCGATGTGGATAGGGCCTGAAGAAGATGAATCTGATGGGTGTAATCCCACTCCACAGATGCAAACCATCGGTCAATTTTTTTTCTAGGGTAGGAGCCCTCCTCTCGTTGCTCCACGTGTACCGTCGCCCCACAAGGGCGGATTCCTTGAGCTGTAGATCGTTTAGCAGCCGCCTAAATCTCCCCAACATGCGGCGATTAATCAGGTCATTGCTTTTGTCCGAAGCGTCCACTATGAGGTTGAAATCACCTGCTACCGCCCACAGGCCCGGTCTATCCGCGTGGATATCATGCAGCTCTTGAAGGAATTGCACTTTCAACGCATCATCTATCGGCCCGTAGACCACCGTGAGATTCCAGCTCGGGGCATCCAACAAGCCGAGCTCCACAGTCACCGAGAACGTGTCAACCCTAGATGAAGAGACGCTGACCAATGTGGACTGCCAGGCTACGATGATTCCACCAACAGTGTTGACGGCGGGTAGCGCAACGAAAGAGTCATACCTCGCGCCGAGAACCCTTGAGATGGTGAACCTGTCCACTTCAGCCAGTTTAGACTCGATGAAGCAGACAACAGAAGCATTAGCATCGTCCACAATGGAGCGAATGACAGCAACACGACTCGGGTTATTTAGCCCACGGACATTCCACACAAGCACATTATGATTGCAACAGTTTATCAACATCGGAAAGACCCACAACCACGACCATGAGGCCGCGCCCTCAGCAAGCCAACCCCATCGGCGCCGCCGGCGCGAACGACTCCAGAGCGAAAAGCTTAGTTAGCGGGTCAATGCTAGATGGGGGGAGTGGGTCCTTGAACAGGTCAGCATATCTGGCCAAGCAGTCCACAGATGGCTCGTCATCCAAGTGGTAGAAGCCCAGTCTGGCCATGATAACATGTTGCGTGCGTTGCACATAGGACGATGGCAGTCCCTTGGCAACCTTAGCAATTCTTGCACTTCGCCGCAGCTGGTCTTCCGAGATAGAGATGCGCACGCGCTTCCCACGCTGGGCAGTGGGAAGTGGGAGAAGAGGATTGATACGTCTCCAACGTATCTATAATTTTTGATTGTTCCATGCTATATTATATTCTGTTTTGGATGTTTAGTGGGCTTTATTATACACTTTTATATTATTTTTGGGACTAACCTATTAACCGGAGGCCTAGCCCGAATTGTTGTTTTTTGCCTATTTCTGTGTTTCGCAGAAAAAGAATATCAAACAGAGTCCAAATGGAATGAAACCTTCGGGAACGTGATTTTCGAAACAAACGTGATCCAGAGGACTTGGAGTCTACGTCAAGAAATCAACCAGGAGAGCACGAGGCAGGGGGGCACGCCTACCCCCCGGGCGCGCCCTCCACCCTCGTGGGGCCCACGTTGCTCCACTGACGTACTTCTTCCTCCTATATATACCTACATACCCCCAAACTATCAGATATGGAGCCAAAAACCTATTTCCACCGCCGCAACCTTCTGTACCCGTGAGATCCCATCTTGGGGCCTTTTCCGGAGCTCCGCCGGAGAGGCATCGATCACGGAGGGCTTCTACATCAACACCATAGCCTCTCCAATGATGTGTGAGTAGTTTACCTCAGACCTTCGGGTCCATAGTTATTAGCTAGATGGCTTCTTCTCTCTTTTTGGATCTCAATACAAAGTTCTCCATGATTCTCGCAGAGATCTATTCGATGTAATCTTCTTTTGTGGTGTGTTTGTCGAGATCCGATGAATTGTGGATTTATGATCATATTGCATGAGTTTATCCCTCTACATCATGTCATCTTGCTTAAAGCGTTACTCCGTTCTTATGAACTTAATACTCTAGATGCATGCTGGATAGCGGTCGATGTGTGGAGTAATAGTAGTAGATGCAGGCAGGAGTCGGTCTACTTGTCACGGACGTGATGCCTATATACATGATCATACCTAGATATTCTCATAATTATGCTCAATTCTATCAATTGCTCGACAGTAATTTGTTCACCCACCGTAATACTTATGCTCTTGAGAGAAGCCACTAGTGAAACCTATGGCCCCCGGGTCTATTTTCCATCATATTAATCTTCCAACACTTAGTTATTTCTTTTGCCCTTTATTTTACTTTGCATCTTTATCATAAAAATACCAAAAATATTATCCTATCATATCTATCAGATCTCACTCTCGTAAGTGACCGTGAAGGGATTGACAACCCCTTTATCGCGTTGGTTGAGAGGTTCTTGTTTGTTTGCGTAGGTGCGTGGGACTCGCGCGTGGTCTCCTACTAGATTGATACCTTGGTTCTCAAAAACTGAGGGAAATACTTACGCTACTTTACTGCATCACCCTTTCCTCTTCAAGGGAAAACCAATGCAGTGCTCAAGAGGTAGCAAGGATCTTCGATGTGTGCCCTAATCTGCTTGATTACTTTGGCCAACTCTTGGTTACCATTCAACGGAACGGGCGTCAGTGGGGTGCGGGCAGGCCGAGCATGCGCCATTGGCGAGCGAACTGGACGGCTAGCGGAGGATAGATCAACTGAGAAAAACGAGGTCGGTGATGCAAATTGTCCCACAAAAGACGGCGAGGCATCAGTAGTAACCAGGGCAAAACGGTCCTAGTTGGACGGTAGCGGCGACGTGGGAGATCCATCTGTAGCAATGCATGGCTCGCTACCGTTGGCTCCACTAGAATGCGAGCACGCGTCAGCAGCATGCAGGGTGCATGCACTCAGGCCCACTGGTTCTGACCCTGCCTGAGTAGATAAGGCAGGCTGCAGGCTAGCAGCGACCGATGGAGAAGCACAGGCCGCTGCAATTGGTGAGTTGGAATCCCGATACTCCGATCCGCAGATGGCTCCAACAAACAAGTCCTGGTCCGCGTGGTCCCTCCGCGGCATGGAGACAGACGCAGGCAACTGGGCCGACCGCTGTTGCTCTGCCATGCTCTGTTCGCCAATTAGGAACTCGCTGGTGGGATCCGAGGTGGACCCCTACTCTGACCCGACCGGCCTGATCCGCTGGACCAGACCATCCGTGCTGCAAAAGAATCCACTGGGGCCACTGATTGGCCACAAACTGAGCCCATCCGCAGCGGCCTGACCGGGGTGGAGCCCGCCCAGCTGTCTCCCACAGTGGATGACGCACATCCGTCCAGGGCAAGACGGACCCCACCAACGACCATAGTTTGAACCTCACCATGGGAGCCTCCGACGACAGGGACTCCAGGCTCGCCGCCGGCCACCGCCGACAACTGCCGTCCACCAGCGCCGCCGCAGCTCCGAGCAGAGCCCAGGTTTGACCTGGCGCCATGATCCAGGGGCCCATGCCGGTGCGGAGGGGACGAGCGGGATGAGGAGGATCCAGACGAGCGCGGCGACGAGGGAGGAGGAGGGGGCGGCGGCGGCGAGGAAGGGGATCGCTCATCCGACGAGACGGCAGCCACCGGCTCAGCAACGCAGATGATGGTGATGGGGTAGCTGAGAGTTTTGGTACAACGTCCACCAAGAGTAGCACGGTGGCGGCCATGAGGTCTTGCCGGCGGAGCCTGCTCCTTGATGAACAACAGCCGACGAGATGGAATGCGCTCGGGGGTGTTTATGCGGAGCTAGACACGAAACCGCGACATGTCATTGCGCCGCAGGGTCGGCTCAGACACATCAACGACGAATCCACAACCATCCAAAATCGCGTCGGCGGCGCGCTGGCTCCAGGCATGAGCCGGCACCCCAAGAGGTCGAGAGGCACCAGGTAGGGCAAGGAGACAACGGTGGCCTGTGCCTGACGCGTCCACGGCTTGAGGGAGAGCGTGAACCACGACCCATAGGCACGTCCACCATTGACGAGCAGGTTTCTTGTCGGCAAATCGGAGCAGAAGACTAAGAAATCCTCCAGGGCGAACGCCCGGATGGACATCCGCGACTGGTCGATCCCGAACTGCTGATGAATGGCCTCCGCTGCAGCAGCAAGATCCACATATGGCCTGGTGCCAATCACCGTGACCACCACAGCTCGAGAGAGCTCCACCTCCTTATGCAGCAGATCTGGGGAAGCCTCCAGATAGCAGCAAGAGATCTCCTCCTCCACCACTCCCGTCGAGACCGGGCGGGAGGACGAAGCAGAGCCGACAGAGGCCCCGGCGGCGGAACCAGCCTCGTCCGCTGCCGAACCCCCTTCCACAATCCTGGCCCAGGAACGGACGATGCGCACCGCACCCGCAGGCGGCGGCCCAGGCGGTGGGGGTGGCAGAGGGGCGGAGGCAGAGGCCGGCGCCGAAGCCGAGGCAGTCTCCATCCGATGGCGGTCAACAAGGCGGCCGCGAAGAGCTGGTGGAAGCCGCGGCGGCAGGTCTTGCGGGGAAGGACTCCTTGCACTACAAAAAAAAGACACATCTGTGACATTTTGGGCCAAACGAATTTTTTTCTGTCATACTTATGACACTTCTATGATGATAATTGTGATAAAACCCGGTATCATCATAGATGTGGTGGGCTCCTACTTCTATGACAAAAAATCATGACAGAAAATGGGCTTTTTGTCCTGGGTGGGCCGGAGACGCAGCTTCATGATATTCTTTGGGCCGTCCATGACGGAAAAACCCGTGGTAGAAGCGAGGGCGAGGAAAATATCGGGGTGTTCCCGGTTACGGTGGGTGGTCGGGGCCGAGCGATGCGCGTTTCTCTCGTACATGCACGCGCGTGGGTGCGAGGCGGTGGGCTCTAACTGAACCCGAGCGAGGCGTTGGGCTCTAACTGAACCCGAGCGATTGCACTGCAGGGTACGCGTTACTGAACCCGAGCGATCGATCGATGGCTGTTAACTGAACCCGATCGAGCGATTCCTTCGCTACTGCTGCTAACTGAAGCCGATCGATGCTGCCTCTGGATGTACAGTGAGCGTTGCTGGGGGGGGGGGTTTGGATGAACAGTTCCCGGTGGGGGTGAATGAACAGGACCCCATGGTGTTGCCTCTGGATGAATAGGACCCCGATCGATCGAGCCGGTTGGGGCTGGATGAACAGGACCACCCCGTGGAGGGCTGGATGAATAGTAGATGGTGGAGGGTTGGATGAACAGTAGCCCGTGGAGGGGTGGTTGAACAGGAGCCCGTGGAGAGGGCTGGTTGAACAGTAGCCGGTGGAGTAGCGCGCGGTGGAGGCTGGATGAACAGGGGCCCGTGGATGAACAGTCGCAGGTGGAGGCTGGAGGAAGTCGACGGTGGATGAACAGTAGCCCGTGGAGGCTGGAGGGGGTCGACGGTGGAGATGAACAGTATCCCGTGGAGTCCCGTTTTGTGGTACGCCACACCCCTCCCGATGAACAGGACCCCCGTTTCGACCGTAGCGCTCCAACACAAGTCCGTTTCCTCCATTTTGCGGTACGCCACACCCCTCCCGATGAACAGGACCCTCATTTCGACTGCAGGAGGTCCGTTTCCTCCGTTTTGCGGTACGCCAGACCCCTCCCGATGAACAGGGTCCCGTTTCGAACGTGGTCGGTCGAACACAAGGCCGTTTCCTCCGTTCTGCGGTACGCCAGGCCTCGTTTCCATCGGCTGTTCCGTCCAAGCTCTCCCGATGAACATGACGACGCATTCCGTTCCGACCCAGCCGGTTGGCTCCCCATGAACACGACGACGACGCAGTTTCTCCGTTCCGACCCAGCCATGTACACGAGCCCCGGCCGTACGTATGCACGAGTAGGCGTTCGAGACCCCGCCCGTATGTACATACATGGCGTTTTTTCTTTCTTGCACACTGGATGTTGTACGTACGTGTACATGCTACGTGCATGCCTCTACATCGACCAGTATGTACATACACGTCCGCGACCAGAATGACAATGCTACGCACGCTTTGACCAGGTGGGTCCTGACTGTCAGGCACTTCCTTGCGTGCGGATATGTAGCTGGTGGGGCTCAGCAGTCAGGGGGCGAATCATTTTTTTTTGCCCAGACGCACTTCCTTGCGTGCGAAGATGTAGCTGGTGGGTCCCAGTAGTCAGGGGGGCGAATCATTTTTTTGCCCGGATGCACTTCCTTGCGTGCGAAGATGTAGCTGGTGGGTCCCGCCAGTCAGGGGGGCGAATCATTTTTTTTGCCCGGACGCACTTCCTTGCGTGCGAAGATGTAGCTGGTGGGTCCCAGCAGTCAGGGGGAAACGGTTTTTTCGCGAAATGCAGTGGCCCGCCCGGTGGGTCCCTGTTGTCAGGTGGAGGAATAATTATTTTGCGCGTAATAAGGAGGCACTTCCTTGCTGCAGCCGTGGACCCAGCTGTCAGCCTCTCCACGTACAGTCCACGTCCGATGGAAGCCGTTCCTTGACCATGTTGACCACGCCGCGCCGAGAGCACCAGGGCGGTGGATGACGGCGAGGCCTAGGAAGGGGATGACGCGGAGCCGGGGAAGACGCGGCAGTGGATGCCCACGCGTAGAGGAGTATGAGGGTTCACTGGTTCGCTGCGGTGTGAGGCTGCCATCGCCGCAGAATAACAGGGGGTGTGGGTGAGTAGAGGGATGGCCTGGCCAGCGGTGGGAGTAGTAGGGGCGGTGAGGCCTCCGCCGCATCGCAGCCGGCCACGGGAGGCAGGAGTGCGAGGCACGACCGACGCTGGTTTGGGTGGCTGGAGCAAGAAGACCAGAAGTTGAAGAAGCACTACGGCCGTTGGATGGACATCGTATGGTCAGTGGAGCTAGAATCGTGCATATTGACTAAGTTGACAAAGCCCTCCGTCCCCATCAACTTAGTAGGCCCACAGGTCAGCCTGCCACTATACTAGGTCCAAGCTAGCAGGGGAAGTATTCATTTTTTTTGTGCGTAATAAGGAGGCACTTCCTTGCGTGCGAAGATATAGCTGGTGGGTCCGAGCTGTCAGCGGCGGTAACGTTTTTTTCACGAAATACAGAGGCCCTTTCGGTGGGTCCCAGATGTCAGGTGAAGGAATCATTATTTTGCGTGTAATAAGGAGGCATTTCCTTGCGTGCGGCCGTGGACCCAGCTGTCAGCCTCTCCACGTACAGTCCACTTCAGATGCATGTCGGTCGTTGACCACGTTGACCAGGCCACGCCGAGAGCACCAGGGCGGTGGACGACGGCGAGGCCTAGGAAGGGAACAACACGGAGGCAGGGAAGACTCGGCAGTTGGTTCCCACGCGGAGGGGAGTACGACTGTATGAGGGTTTACTAGTTCGTCTGCCGTTGCCGGAGAATAACAACAGGTGTGGGTGAGTAGAGGGATGGCTAGGCCAGCGATGGGAGTACGGTGGGGCGGTGAGGCCTGCGCGGCAGCACAGCCGGCTGCGGGGAGGAGGGAGCAGGCAGTCCAGCCGGCGCTTGTTTGAGCGGTTGGAGCAGGAAGAGCAGAGATTGAAGAAGCACGACGGCCGTTGGATGGACATCCAACAGTCACTGCTTGTGCGTCAACCTTTTTTTAGGAAAGCCTCAAATCTGTGGAAAACAACATACAACCCATCTGCCATTATTTCTAATAATTTACAGCCCATTTGCTAATTCTTAAGGTTTTTTTGGAGCCCATATTCTTTTTGTTAGCATTACAGCCCATATTGTGGCCACGGTTAAAAAATTGTACGAAATTTTGCATATTTCGGTGCGGTCCGAACTGTTTTTAATCCCGAAATTTTGAGTCACATTCAAACTGATTTAAAAAATAAAGTATATCAATATAAAATCCAACAAATTGTCCACGCATAAAAATCAATGCAATTTAAAATCCCAAAATGAAAAAAAATTGAAACTAATTGCCGGTTTGATGTGTTTTAAAAATGTACAGCCCATTTCTCATTACTGATAGGCCATTTTCTCGGCCAGCCGAATGAAGCTCTCCCCGTCTTGAAAGATTTGCAGCCCAACAGGCCTGGCAAAGCGACTTACTTGGCAAATCACAAAAAAACTGGGCTGTGGCCGTGGACCCAGCTGTCAGCGTCTCCACCTACAGTACTCTTCCGATGGAAGTCGGTCGTTGACCACATTGACCACACCGCGCCGAGAGCACCAAGGCGGTGGATGACGGCGAGGCCTAGGAAGGGGACGACGTGGAGCCGGGGAAGACGCGTCAGTGGATGCCCACGCGGAGAGGAGTACGTGGGTTCACTAGTTCGGGTGCGGTGTGAGGCTGTCGTCGCCGCAGAATAACAGTGGGTGTGGGTGAGTAGAGGGATGGCCTGGCCAGCGGTGGGAGCAGTAGGGGGCGGTGAGGCCTCCGCGGCATCACAGCTGGCCATGGGAGGCAGGAGCACGCGGCACGACCGGCGCTGGTTTGGGCGGCTGGAGCAAGAAGACCAAAGGTTGAAGAAGCACTGCGGCCGTTGGATGGACATCGTACGATCACTGGAGCTAGAATCGTTCATATATTGACTAAGTTGACAAAGCCCTCCATCCCCGTCAACTTAGTAGGCCCACAAGTCAGCCTCCCACTGTGGTGGGTCCCAGCTGGCAGGGGGTATTCATTTTTTTGTGCGCAATAATGAGGCACTTCCTTGCGTGCAAAGATATAGTTGGTGGGTCCGACCTGTCAGCGGAGGGAACGTTTTTTCACGAAATACAGAGGCCCTTCCGGCGGGTCCCAGATGTCAGGTGGAGGAATCATTATTTTGCGCATAATAAGGAGGCATTTCCTTGTGTGCGGCCGTGGACCCAACTGTCAGCCTCTCCACATACAGTCCACTTCTGATGGATGTCGTTCGTTAACCACGTTGACCACGCTGCGCCGAGAGCACCAGAGCGGTGGATGACGGCGAGGCCTACGAAGGGAACAACACGGAGCCGGGGAAGACACGGCAGTGGCTGCCCACGCGGTGGAGAGTACGAGGGTTGACTGGTTCGGCTGCCGTCGCCGGAAAATAACAGGAGGTGTGGGTGAGTCGAGGGATAGACAGGCCAGGGATGCGAGTATATGATGGGGCCGTGAGGCCTGCCCGGCAGCACAGCCGGCCACGGGAGGCGGGAGCAGGCGGTTCCGACAGCGCTGGTTTGGGCGGCTGGGGCAGGAAGATCAGATACTGAAGAAGCACGATTTCCATTAGATTGACATCTAACGGTCTGACGCTGGTAGAGTCGATTGTTGACTAAGTTTCTTTTTTGAGAAACCTTGTGTACGCATGAACTTAGTAGGCCCACAAGTCAGCCTCCAAATCTGTGGCAGACAACATAGAGCCCATTTGCTATTTTTTAATAATTTGCAGCCCATTTGCTAATTCTTAAGTAATTCATTACAACCCATTTTCTGCCCAGGACCACGGTCAAAAAGTTCAACCTTATTTCGCATATTTCGGTGGAGTCCGAACTTTTGTAATCCCGAAATGATAAACATTTTTTAAGAACTTATTGATTTGCCAAAAAAATCATTTTGTTTTTGTAAGCAAATAAGACGTGGGACAATTGAGTTGGTTTAAGGAAAAACCGGTGGTAAAAAAATCAGTGCTGGGAGGGAAAACAACAACAAAAATAAGGATGTAAATATGAAAAGAGAATTTTATGTATTTTCAATATAATGATACATGTATATGAACTAGTAAAACTATAGGTAGAGATTAGAAAACGGATGTAGGACATGCGTTTCAAGAGGAAAATAGAACTGGGCTGTGTGTTTGATTCAGTAAAAAAACTGCCTGCGGATGTTGTAAGACAAAATATAACTAACACTGGCGGGCCAGAGGCCAGTAGATACCTGCTGGATCTTTGTGCCCCGTTGTCGTCATGGGTTGGGCCTGTTAAAAACAAAACCAAGCCTGGGCAGTCTACAGCCCCGTTGAAACTTGCTCGACCTGAAAAAAGAATATACATGCTCAATAAACGAGAGAATTCTGCAATTACAGACTGATAACTGGGATGCAGCAGGGATATTGTTTTTTCATCATGATAATAAGTGCATGCACTTGTTTCGAAAAATTTGGAGAACTGGGAATTCGAGCGGCAGGTGCTTATGCTACCCATCAAATAAAAATAAGGTGCCTGAAAATTCGTTTCAAAACAAATGATTCAGCTTTATATCCACGTCGACCCTCGGCATGATGGTTGGAAGCAAATGCCAAGTTCATACCAAAATATCGTTAACAACAATACCAACTTGCGGACGACAAGGTAGTACAAGTACCAATACCAAACTAACTTATAATCTTTTTACTCTTGGCCGTAGTGTTCGTCTGGTAGAAAATCTTGCAGAGGACCAGCTCCCGCTCCTTATCTTGCTCCAGGTCCCCGAGGTGGTACTGGTGCATCACCCAGTTGGTCCTCTGCTGGTCGAAGTTCTTGTTGGTGTGCAGCACCAGAACCTTTTTGCTGCCCGTCTGCCGGCCATTGACCATCACCGACAAGGTATTGCCGGTGTTGTGCCACATCGCGTGCATGACGCACTCCGACTGTATCTTGCGAGCGTCCAGGTGCCCCTTTTGAACGCCCTGGAATTGTGCTGGAAGAAATGCTTGCTTAGGCTACTCAGTGTGATACCTGCAGTATTGTCGAATACAGGTTTTAGTGTACGTAGTTGGCATTTTCATAACATCTTTGGCATGTTGCAGTCACTTGTTTCACTTTTTATTAACTGCCAATTTGTAATTGCTTCACCAGGTCTACGTCTAAAAATAAAAATAGAGCTATAAACAAAGGAATATGTTTGTGCAAGTCGACGGCCGATCGGTGTCTTACCTGGAAGTTTCTCAGGATGGGTGTAGCATATGCCGTGCTCGCTGTCGATGGTTGGTATGAACAAATCGATGAGAGGGTGAGATCTCGCGCTGTCAGCACTCACTTTGGCCTCAAGGTGCTCGATCAGCTCCTGATCCGTGGGATCGAACTTGACGCCAGCCGGCAGCACCGGCCAATCCTTCTTCGACTTGCATCGGTTAATTCCAGTTATATGGTACTCAATGTATGATCAATCGACTGTTTTAAGTGAATGATGAAAGATTTCGATAGATAAGTGGTACTCCAAATCTGAAGTCCAGAATACCCGAACACGCCGCCGGGATTCTTGTGTCACCTCACGCACAGTGTGTTGTCACATTAATTCAATGTGTGGACATGATGAATAATTTGACCGACGTATACTAGTACTGCTACTGTACTACTTACTAGTCGTATTTAGTGTCACATTTTAACCATAGGTTTAACTAACAAGTATGCTCTTGAAGCCTAAGTGATATATATATATATACTGCACAGCATCTCCATCATCATTATCAGTACATCCTGCGCAGGTGAGTTAGGATGCACTTGATCCCAGAAAGGTATCTATCCTTCAAACCAGAGGAGTGCTTCAAACTAACAACAGTACATAATATCCAACAAAAGAGGGTCGTGCTACAGCAGCAGAATACATGGCTCAATCTAGATATCAGTACGAATCAAGTTGTGCATATTTGCTGTTGGCATGAACCACATCGCCGCATGTCAGGTTTGCAAAAGCCATCCATCGCATGGAAGCTTGATGCCTTTCACACACTGAAGATTATCTCGCAACAAGCTGTGTCGACGAATCTCTGGATATGGTGATTCATGAAACCCATGGTATGATGTGTAAACACAGTCCCCCCTGGCGAATGGAAGTTTCATAGCACGGTAATCATCACCGGTGATATGATCGATGATTGGTTGGATGATCGGATAATTGAGCCCGAGGAACATGGAGTGGTTGCCGAGGCTGTAAACCCGCCTCCAGTTGAATACGCCTGGCCCAACGTAGCTGGGATCTTTCTCGAACACGAAGCAACCATAGCCATCAATGTCACGAATGCCCCAGGCATTGTACTGCATGTGGTTTGATGAAATGGTTTGGTCAATTTGGTACGTGCAAATGAGCATCAAATGACCACCGTCAGCTGAACGAGCGATAAACCACCACCAATCGGCTAGTGTGATTCCAGGTCCTGGAATCATGAAGGCCAGCGCATTTGCGTCTGCTGCAACAATTCAAATTGGAGACCAAAAGGACAAAAATAAACAATCATGTCCAGAGTATGTGTGGAATTAAGATTATTATAACAGTGACACATATCATAGACAGAGAATTGCAATGCCGTGGTCATAATCATGCCCCAAGTTAAAAATAATAAGCCAATGGCTTTCATATTCTAGCAATATATCATGGTTCAAACATCATGTAGCAATGAGAGGAAAACAGATATGACAGGGCCTACTCATATTCTACCATAGCACTTACTACAATTATCATATCAACTCTAAGCAATAACATGCGTTGTTATAAAAATCCTGGAAATGAGAGTAACATATAGCAATCATGAGGTTATACTCATAATATCTATTCTAACAATCATTAGATACCAATTGTTCTCATATCAACTCTAACAATAACATGTGTGGTCATAAAAATCTAGGAAATGAGAGGAACATATAGCAATGATGTGGTTATAGACATACTATATATTCTAAATTTGTAACAATGAACAGGCAGTCGTATTCTTAAGGTAAAGATGAGATGAGATAGAACAATTACACGGCGATAGATTCCACCAGTATAGGCAGCCAATCTGTGCGTCGACCGCATAAACGATGCCATCGTGCACTATAGCATCAAACAGAAGTATTGGGTGAAGAGGATCGACGATGAGCCATAACCATGTATGGCGACCGGATTCCAGATAGACTAATCCCATGTTGAACACGGCAATGAACTTGTAATCCATGTAGTCTTCTGATGGTGTGGGCACTTCGCAGATTACAACCTTCAGCAAACAGAGGTCGAGCCAAAAGCTCGACTCGTCTCGTGCGTAGTAGGCAGGAGTGTCCGGCGGGCCGCGAGGCTCGATGGCGGCGGTATCCAAAGATGGAAGGGTGATCTCTCGCTAGGTGTAGATATCCACGAGATGCCATGGACTACCGGATTGGTGGATGAGGACGATCCAGTTGGCCTTCATGCCCGCCCAGTAGTGGACGTGCATGAGGGACAAGTGGACGGGTAGTGGTAGCACGTCGAGGGGCACCACGGCAACCTCCATAGGATCGTCAAGTCGGTGTCTGGGCCACCTACGAGGATCGGGCATCAGCGCAGTGTGTCTTGAAAAGAGCCGGCCGGTTGCAGACGAGTAGACGGTACAAAGACCCCGAGCATGCGGCCAGACGGACAGTGCTGAGTAGGTCCATACGATTACAGATCTGCTCCAAGAGAACATCGGGGAGGGAATTCCAATCGCGGCTCTGTGTGTCAGTTGGTTCTGCCATTGGGGTTTTCGGTGCCTGCGAGCCAGCGGGGAAGTGGATTCGGGCGGGCGAGCGAGGAAGCTTCTCCTCGTGTGGTCGAGCAATAAGCGGGGGATATGGTACGCGCGAGCTACCAAGGAAGATAATGCGGGCGGGCGAGCAGTGAGCGAGGGGAAATGGTGTGCGGCCGACGATGGGGAAGCGAGAAGGAAGAAGAAGAGAGGAGGAAGAAGAGTGGAAGACGGGGAAGAAAGTGCATTAATTCTCAATTCTACTACTACTACTACCAAGATATACCGTCCTTCGGAGTGTAAATAGTTACACCGATGACATGTGGGTCTACCATAAGAGGGCCCATATGTCAGTTAATGGAGGACAGAAGCGTGCTCTACTGGCAAACATGATGGTAGTACTGGGTAAGGCTGATTTAGTAACACCAACACGCTGGTCCAGCTTATTAATTAAGTGTCCCATCTGCTGCAGCGTGTATTGTCACTTCACTACGGAGACTAGTTGAATAGTTCTCTCTGACCGAGATGGGGAATAATGGATCGCGAAGACTTCCTTTCTACATTATCCCTATGCCTCTACGCTCACTTCACTCATTTTGCTCCGTACGTAGTCACTTGTTGAAATCTCTAGAAAGACAAATACTCCGTATTTGGGAACAGAGGGAGGATTTTACTCCATATTTGGGAACAGAGTGAGGATTTTACTCCGTATTTGAGAACAGAGGGAGTATCACCATATGGAGGGAACAAAGGAAGCTTGAAATATGAACATGTCAATGGGAGGGAGTAAGCCCCATGCATGCATGCAACATGCAACACTCACGCATACACATGGACGCATGCAACAGTCACGCACCCATGCGGCACACAGCACACGATGCAACACACACGCTCACGCTCAAGTGCTCAACCTACTCCCTACGTCCGTGAAAGACTGTACATTTCGAGATTTACACATTGACCAGGGCATAATTAACGCCCAAAAGTAGCAGACTTATGTGTGCATGCGACCATTGAAAGAAGAAGATTAAATGAAGGTCGTTGCATGCTGTAATTAAGGATAGACATGTAGCCTATACCTAGAGCACAAGTTGGTGCATTAGTCAATCAATATCGATTTAGATTAAAGGCTAAATGCATTGGAAGTGTAGATGTACTACACTCTTTGTTTTTTAGCTGATTTCTTTGCTCTGCCAACTAACAGGTGGGACCCAGAAACCAGGTGACAATTTAACCAGTCAACAAAGTGCCACGTCGACTATGTGGCCGGTCAGTAGGGTGCAATACGGTGCTCTACGATGAGCTAGTGATCGTATAATCACCGCAAAACAATATATAGTGACCGTAAAGAGCGTATTGTTACATGCGTTGACCGTCAGTGTATTTTCTCATTTCAAATTAAGCCATATTAACCGGAAAGGATGCAGTATGGACTAGTACTAGTACTGCTTTGACGTGTCCCGTCAACTCGCCGAATGAGGAGAAGCTTGCTTACTATGCCTCTCCCTCGCCCACGCGCGCGGTGGTTTGCAGGACGAGGAGAGGGTTTTGACTACAGCGCCCTCTCCCTCTCCCTCTCCCTCTCCCTCGCCCTCGCCCTCACGATGGACGTGCAACAGTTCAATCGGTGTCAGATTGCCAGAAGCATAATGTACTGTAGTATCATCATTGTTGGACCTTCCGAAGAGGCGAAGAGCCAAGTGCAAGGTTCAGACGAGTACGGACTGTTGAACCTCCCGAAGAGGCAAAGAGCCAAGCGCAAGGTTTTATAGGAGTTGTCGTCCTAGTAGGAGCGTACTACAACTATAGCGAACGATGCTACTGTATGATGCCGCCACGTCACGTATATCCAAAGTTGTGCCACCTTTTTTTCTCAAAGAGCGTGTTGGAGCCCGTGCAACAACCACACAAGTTGCACGTACACATAACACATTTACTAGTAATAGATTCTAAAGGACAAATGCCAATATGCCACACAAGTTCATCTCCAATTCATGTGATAAATTTGTGCACGACTAGTCTACATATATTCACAGCGCTACCGTTCACAATTTACCGTACTCCACTTACACGTTATAGATAGGCTACATGTCCTCCTCCAGGTTCCAGTCCCGGGTGTTCTTCATGGATGGCACGATCCATAGCGGTGGGCAACGGGAATCATTGTCGCAGCTTTCTAGTCCGGTTCCACACGATGGAGACTCATCCAAGCTGAAGCGGCATAAATCAGGGATAGTGTGTCCCAGCATGTCGTTCATCCGGCGGTGTGCACTGAAGACACAACCATGCTTCATGAACGACAGGCCTTCCGTGTCGTGCACGGAAGGTGGCATCCGCTTCACAACGGGGTAGCTGTCCCCAATGAAAAGCGAGTACTCTCCAAGAGTGTTCCTCGGCACCCACGTAGCATCACGGGGGTCGAACTCGGCGCCGTTCATCTGGTACACGCGGCATCTCAGATCTGGACACATGGTGACGTACATAGTCAAGGTCCATGCATAATAATGTTATGCTCAAATATGGCGGTCAGTAATACTGTGCAGCAAATAGTACTACTCCAGTATAGAGGAAGTAAAATAACTGGCTTATTATATATAGCCACTCTTGGCTACATGGATGAGATAGTAAGACATGGAAAAACAAAAATGGTGGCAGCTAGTGGGTTCAAGTCTTCAAGGGCCTAGCTAGCTATACACGTCCTCCAAGGTAAAAAGTACTCCTACTAGTACGTAAGCAGAGTACTAGTACAACAATGAAAGAGAAGGCGAGAGGGTTAAAAATGGAATACTTGGTAGATGGTGACGGTCCGATCGTGGTAGATTGTGTGACCATGTTGCACATTAGTGGTACCATGGGTAACGACTGCTAAGATAGTTGATCCCAATATGCCAAAGTCAGCTACAAGGTTCCAGGTTAGACCGAATCGCGGATGCAAATGCACATCCAGGATCGGCGATCTTATTTTGATCGCGGGATGACTGGTCCCTGCAAAATAATGGAGTACCGTTAGGGATGCAAATGATGGTTTGTGCATTCCGTTTGTAATCTCCCATACCGTAGGATGGCAACCAGATGAAACAAGTCCCCTGGCTTGTCACCGCGAAGATGCTGCCTAGATGGCACACGGCGTCTTCGAACGTGTAGGGGTACAAATCTGCCGCCGCCAACATGCGCCAGCCTCTGCTGTTACTGCATCTTGCATTGATGGCAATCCTTATGTTGAACACCGCGATGAGATAGTAATCGTCGTAGCCGCGTCGCTTTGTCGGCGGGTCCGCAATTGCTATCTTCTTCAATCTCATGTAGGCATCATCATACGTATTCAAGCCCAGCCAGTCCGGAAGGCCGATCCCAATGGTGGAGAAGGGGTCTACCGGAACGGCCGCACTACTGTGGATGTTGTGCAAAATGATGGTGGTATCCAGCCAGAGGTATGCAAGCCAATCTTCGTTGGCACCAACCCAGACCTATATATAAGACGGTGGGCAGCGGAGAAATTACGGGATGGAAATGGAATAACTAAGTACTACATGATCAAACTCCATTACTGACCTGCTCATCGGACAAAATCCGACTACCTCTCAACGTCGGCAACTCTAGCGGAGTCAACGTGCAACCATGGCCAGGGAGTGGTGGACTGTTCGAAAGATTGTCCCATAGAAGAACCTTCTCCTCGAGGACGCATGGAAGACCAACAAGCATGTCCTTTTCCCAAGCCTTTTTAAGCACCGTCTTGAAAAAGTTTGTGCAGGAAGCACCGAGTCTTGCGGCGGTGAGGATGTCGGAGCGGCGTGCGATTTCTCCCAGAGGATCGTCGTCCAAGGTCTCCCAGCCCCGACGAGGAGGAGAACCGCCTGGCGAATCCATGGGAGCAGCGACGAACTGCCTTCTCTTCGGGGGGAGGGGAACTGGCGAGGAGGAGATAAGAGCGTAGTAACCGCAGGGCCTCGTCCCTTCCAACTATAGATCATTCCTTAGCGAAGGGGTGAGGCTATTATTTACTACTAGTACTAGCATTATGGGACGTTATGGGATTGCATTATACTGTAAATAATAGCACTAGTAAGAAATTTTTGGCACTAGCTAGTAGTTTTTGGCGTGGATTAAGAAATTTTGGGTATGTTTTTGCTAATTTTTGTACACACCAACTAGTGTCAAAAAACATCTTACATTATGTGACGGAGGAGTACGTACTCATACTGTAGCAGTACTAGTACTACTTTCTCAACTAGTAGTGCGATGTACTGTACTTCTAGTATAGTGCACCAGTTTTGAACTCTTGAATCTCAGGGCCAAGGAGCTACAATTGGAAGTGGAGGGTCCTACTGTTCTCTAGAACCATTGCTGCACTATCAATGTAGGGAAAGTACACCTGCGTAGTGGCCTAGTGGGTACTCTCGGTGCTCTATTTAGCCGCTCCTGTCATGTAGCTGGCCTACTCAGCCGCTCCTCTCACGCACACACTAGCAGCCTGTTTATCAACGACGGTTACTGTGGGGGTAGAACATTTGAGTGATTTGATACAACGCGACTAGGCTTTTAGCTTCCATTTGTGGAGGTGTAATGGATCTCGTCGAACTTTGTTAGTAGTTCCTTCCTTATGAATGATATGAAGCAAAGCTTTTGCCTCCGTTTAAAAAAACACGTCAAGAGGAATTTCTTTTATAGTAGAGCCGATAATGGAGTGAAGTCCATGCGTGCAAGGCCACAAGCTACAGAGTAGTAGTAGAGCACTATATGTACAGAGCCATATTGCACAGTTCCCAATGCCTCGCCAGGCTTTTCCGGCTCCTCGGGCTTAATTGGGAGGCGCTAGTTTAAATATGCTACTAGCTGATGAGGAAGCTGCAAGCGAGGTGCGGCTAGGGCGAGCACGCGAGCCACGAGATGCTGGGAAGGAAAACCCGTTCACGTGGCTAGGCTGTCCAGTGCACCCAGATTGTGGTGCCGCACGTCCGTTTGACTTCAAAACTCAAACTACCCATGTAAAATATTGGCTCGCAGCGAAGTTACTATTAAAAAAAAGGCCGCCGTGCGTTCGGCCGGGATCGAATCCACAAAACAAGGTATACACTCCCGCGACCACTAGTAGTACTCGTTGGAGTACAACGCAACCTTGAATCGCCTTTTGTTGCTAGTAGTACATTGTTCCTTACAAGAAACCCCTAATAATGCAAGAAACCACTAATAATGCCAAGAAACTACTACCACTTGCATACGTGGTAGACTTAAGATAAGACTACCTTATGAACCATTGTACATGCTCTTACCAACCAGCCCTACCAAGAAACGACTACTCAACAAAGTGCAGTTATAGGCACGTTTCAACCCATGGCCCTGTTTGGATACATTTGTTGTCAATCTAACCCTGCCATCCAAACACCACTTTGGTTAGAGTTAGTTCAGGGTTAGAATCTAACCTCTGACTTAGAGTATCCAAATAGGGCCCATGTTGCCCATTAAGTCAACGCCTTCTATTCGACCGGGCGTTATGACTTGTGGGACCTACATGTCAGTCTGCACAAAAATCCCCGAGTGACCACCTACCTCCGGCCCGTCCACCTAGTCATCCTCGGACATGGGACGCAGCTACCACCACCGGCAGAAGGCGAGGTCAAAACCGCCGGCGGTGCGGAGCCCATCTTGGGGCAGCCCGGATGCCAGCTCCGTCCGGCGCTCGCGGCCGCCAGCTAGCCAAGATAGCTCCGTCCAGCTGCTTGTCTGCAAGGTTTGCTAGCTAGATTGGCACGGCGGCGCGGCGGCTTGCTCGCGCGCGCCGTGCTAAGGCCAGCCATCTGGCTCGAGCGAAGGCCAGCGGCGGCTTGCTCGCTCGTGAATCATGCTCGGGCCAGCCTGCCAACCCGTGCGGAGGCGAGCGCGGCGTCCGGCCCGTCCGGCGGAGCGGCGGCCAACTCGCTCATCACCGGCGCCACCAACGAACATGCATCAGTACTGTTTGAAGTAATGTTCAGGAAAAATAATGATTTGAGGGGGACTAACAGGATAGAAGGTCAGATGTGGGTCCCTCGTGTCAACGGTCAAACAAAATGTGTTGGTTTAAGCTGCCTTGTCAGCACGGACGTGTGGGCCAACCCTGTCATAAATGGGTTTAAACTAACCTAATTGGTATGTAGTAGTTTTTGGCGTGGATTAAGAAATTTTGGGTATGTTTTTGCTATTTTTTGTACAATAGATTCTTCCTAGGGCTGGTTGAAAGTGGTAGTTTTTTGTTAAATACTCTACATATTGTAAGTAGGAGTGAAAGTTAAGCTTTGGAACCCAATAAGCAAGGCTAGTTACATAGTGCATATGTGTACATGATTGAAAGTAAATATCAACCATGAGTGACTAATATCTTGATGGAAAACTCGAAACTATGGAATACTAGGGAAAAAATTGCATGGTTGGAAATACTAGCAATGTTCATGTGCGTTGCAATGAATCATAATTAGAATAATACTTATTCACAAACATGATACAAAACACTCTAATTTTGATATACATATATCACTAGAGATATATTATGTTTCAATTAGAATATATTCCTTGGGCTGTTTTGGTGAGGTCAGGGAGGGATGTGGTTGGTTTTAAGATACTAATTATGGGGTTTTTCTGCAAATTGGTAGACAAGTGGGATGTTGGTGAGAAAAGGTAACAACTTACCTCACAGTCATTAGATGTAGATCTAATGGTCACAAACGACGGATGGCAGACACACCATCGTCACCAACTTAGTCTTCTGTAGGAGTACTAGCAAGATCCGTGCATTACACGGAACATCAAGATGCATTTTTATTTATAAAAACACTCATTGTGATTGACCCATGCGGGAGTAATCCCATGTGTAAAAACTAATGATATCTCGAGAAATAGGAGATAAGGTGAAGAGGAGTGGGGCGTGGTGGTGATTGGTGGTCGGACTGAGCGGAGGCATGGGGATTGACGACGCCGGCAGCGGCCACCAGGCCAGTTTGTTCTAGAGGCTTCCTTTCTTAATTGCTCAACAATGCGGTTGTTGGAGATAAGGACGAACGAGGGAAGGCCTTGTCTGCAAATGTGGAGAGGGGTGCGGGTATCTTTTAGTTTAATTTCCATCAGTCAGATATAGATCGGACAGTCTATATTGCAAGATGGCACGCGTACCATCATCACCAACTCGGTTTTTTATAAGAGAAGAAATATAAGTATGGAGATACAAACGTATTATCGATACTTGTTTCCGTAAACTAGCATCTACATTCTATTCAACGCCTCAGCATGTGAGGCCTTAGCACAATGACTTCTCGACTGTGTAAAACAAAGGTTTTCCCGTCGCTGATAAGGAGGGGGTGACGGCAACATGCTTTTTGGCTTGCTCTAGTCCTAGTAGTCATACTAGGTGGTCCAAGCACGTGTAGATTTATTCTTTTTCACGTCTCGTGTTCGCCGTACTGCCATGTCTGTTGATGAATAGACGGTAAGTTATTCACGGGGAAACCCTTGTTGAGCGTGTTTGCGAGAGAGAGAGAGACAGTGTGCGTGTGTGATATGTCTAGAGACTGAGGCAATGATAACAGATTCTTTGTGTCTATGTGTGTGGAGGATAGAGAGAGACATGTACATGGGGCTTTTTGTTGTGTAACATGGAGACACATATACATAATTAGAGAGTGAGTGTGTGAGATACACATGCGGACATGGGGAGAGATGAGGATCCAGATTAATGGGTGTTTGTGCGTGTCTATGTGTGTTTGTGCGCGCGTTTGTGTGTGAGAGGGAGCGTGTGTATGTGGAGTAGAGAGACCACTAATGATGTAAACCTAGTATAAGGGAAGGGGGAATGGTGTGACATGTGTAGTAGCGGGATAGCATGGGTGCGGGCGGGGGGAGCACCCTATTTGGAAGAGACATCGAGTGTGTGTGGGAGAGGGGTGTGAGAGCGAGCGAGAGAGAGAGCTAGCGACGGAGAGAGAGAGAGAGAGAGAAAGAGAGAGAGGAAGAGAGGGGGCGTTTGTGTCCATAAATGGCGTATAGATAGGGAGACAATGTTGATGTTGTTTGAAATTTTCCTATGTACGGAGACGCAAGGGAAGCGAGTCATCGTGTGTGTGATAGGGACTTCATGAGAGATCTAGAATAGATGGTGTAGAGAACAATGTGCGAGATCGAGAACGATGATACATTAGGGAGCTATGGAAAGAGTCACGACATATATGTATACAGGGAGGAGCTGGGGCGGGTCCGCATGTGGAAGAGATAGAAAGAGGAGAGTGGTGCACAAGGAGACAAAGTGTGCTTGTTTTGAAGTGGGGGTGGTGTGTGAGGTGAGTGTGCGAGAACCACATAACTAGGGAGATAGATGTTTGGGGGCGACGTTTTGTGTGTATGGGAAAGATACACTCTACATAGTGCGTGTGCTTGGGAAAGAGAGATGCCGGGAGACCTAGCTAGAGAGTGGGGGAAGAGATGTGTGCATGAACAAGAGACAAAGTGATAGAGACCTATATTGGGGTCCGGACTTTAGAAGAGAGAGGGGTGTTAATGTGCTCGTGTGTTGGTG